>NW_007742440.1:8763-9337 GCF_000696425.1 Galeopterus variegatus
CTGAGTGCGCCACGGGCTCGGCCCCAGGTGAATATTTTTCAAATATTTTCTCCCACTCTGTTGGTTGTCTTTTAGCTCTGTTAATTGTTTCTTTTGCTGTGCAGAAGCTTTTTAGTTTGATATAGTCCCATTTGTTTATTTTTCCTTTGGTTGCCCGTGCTTTTGGGGTTGTATTCATGAAGTCTGTGTCCAGCCCTATTTGCTGAAGTGTTTCTCCTATGTTTTCTTTAATAAGTTTTATTGTTTCAGGGTGTATATTTAAATCCTTAATCCATTTTGAGTTGATTTTAGTATATGGTGAGAGGTGTGGGTCTAGTTTCATTCTCCTGCATTTGGATATTCAGTTCTCCCAGCACCATTTGCTGAAGAGGCAATCCCGACCCCATTGAATAGGCTTGGTGCCTTTGTCAAAGATCAGATGGCTGTAAGTATGTGGGTTGATTTCTGGACTCTCTATTCTGTTCCATTGATCAATGTGTCTGTTTTTATACCAGTATCATGCTGTTTTGGTTATTATAGCTTTGTAGTATAGTTTAAAGTCAGGTAGTGTTATGCCTCCAGCTTTATTTTTTTT
>NW_007742440.1:9783-12604 GCF_000696425.1 Galeopterus variegatus
CTTTAAATATGTTGGCACTCAGAACTAAACTAAATAACTACCAGATAGGTTAAATTAGCAATGTCATGGAACTGATTGAATAGTTACTTCCAGGATGCAACACTTTAACTAAGGCTGGAAATTATCAGAATATCACATCACTTTCAAAAAATGAGTTGTTTATAAACTATTTTGTATTTTAAGTGTGAATTTACTTTTAGTTCTTGATGGCTTTCTTGTTTTAAGTAAAGATTCCCTTATTACTTATTTTAAATTGATAATTTCTCAGATGCTTGGAAAAACTAATAATTATAGTTGTACTTCAGCACAGGTTCATTAACTCAAACGAGATAAAGGCAAATGTGCTTACTGTAGTTGGTTCAATTTTATCACTAAAACAGTTCTATCTGATTCTTATTTGGGAGGCTACTGTTTAATGCAGTACATTATTTCTGATAAAAATTCATTAACTTTTATGATGAAATTTCAGCAATTAGATTTAGGATGAGGATTTGCAAAGACTAGATAAGAATAAAGAAAATTAAGAAAAGGACATACAAAGAAAGAAACAATTCCAAACAGAACAAAACAAATTTAAAGCACATAGCAAATTGCAACATGAGAACAAAGAAAAAAAGTGAATGTGAACAGGGAAAAAAGGGAAATTGAATAGAAACAAAGACAAAAGAGACAAGTAAATTAGCTGGTTGAATTTTGTTTTTTCCCTCTCAACTCTCAAGATTCAGATTTTTGAAAAGCAAATTTTAATTATCTGTCTTTAAATGTCTCATAGTCTTTACTCTCCATTTTACTTAAGACTAAAACGCACCCACGCACACACATACACCACCCCCAGAACAGTGTTATATAATTTACAATTTTTGTATGATTGTACTTTATTAGTATGGGGAAAGCATTCAAGATACATGATTTAGTCAGTAGGATTAATTTTTAGACAAAGTAATGAAGAAATCTGATTACATTTGCCTTTTTGACCTTTAGATGCTCCATTAGTCCAAGATGTACATATCAGAAAAATATTTCAAATTCCTTTTCTTACATCCAATTTTGACTAACTGAGTTCATCTTAGTATAAAACAACTTTACAGAAAACAAATGCTATTTATTTACTCTTTTCTTTTTAAAATGTATACATTTTCCATACCTAAACCGAGATGTTTTTCACTGCAAGAAAAAGGGGAAGAGTGGTATATACGGGTAAACCCCTAAAACTAGCACAATACAATAATTATTTAGCAAAAATATGCATTCATTTCTCTAAACAGCATATCTGACATCTCTAAAAGCAGCAGACAGAACAATAACCACAGCTAAACCGGCCACAAATAATTCCTTTTGCCATCAGCCAGAGTGAATAACTTCATAATTCATGGAACATTGTATAAAATTTTCAGATCATTTTGCCTTGGTATTGGGGAAATTTAGTTCCAGAATTAAAGCTGTTCTGTCCCCTAACAACAAATCTTTAAAAAAGAGATTAAAAAGGGTCTTAACTGGGTCCAAGAATGAAGCTTTATTATATTTTTAGGAATACATAAATATCCAGTGCCCACCAGGATATAATTCTAAATTCTAGCATCCCATTAAAAACTATTGGATATTCCAAAAAGTAGATCCATAACTTGGAAAAAAAAATAATTAAGTGAAACCTTCCAGAAATAACAGGATTCTAGGTGTTGTAGATAAAAATATTAAAGCAATTATTATGACTGCGAAATTAAATAAGCAGGATGCCATTAGCTTGAGGCTGTCTCCATACTTTGGTTTCCTACTTAACAAACTTCAATCTAACATAGCATATAATCTGGACTAATGGTCAAGATGACAGAATAGACGGGGCCCAGCATCACTCTCTCCCAAATATCAACCAATTTACAATGATAAAAATGTAACATCAACCAACCTGGGGCCACTGGAGCTCAGGTGAAGAGGAGGAGAGATCTATCGAACTCATGAAGGTGGGATAAACTACGATGAGAGAAAGAAAAAACTGCTCTCAGCGTTTAGGGATGTGGCCGCTTTAAAGCTGGAGCTGATGAGCACATGGAGCAGGAGCCAGCAGAAGCTTCAGCTGTGCTCTTCAGATGGAGTAACTTGGAGGTGGCAGGGGAGAAGAGGGCCTTGGCACCCCCCAGGACAGAAAAACCACTAATAGGGTTCCCATGGACCCACACAGGAGTGAAGAACCAGAACAATTGAAAAAAGGGAGCCATTCAGAGGCTGGTGAGTCATCACAAGGGACCAGCTCAGGGCCCATCCCACAGGAAGTGTTTGGAGCACGGGTGGTGGGGGAGAGAGGCCCACTGGGAGAACACTGGGACACAGCAAGGACAGCAGATCCACCCCTCAATCAGCACAGGACCACTCACAGGAGACTGGTCAGGAATGAAGAATTGCATGGGGTGCAGTTTGATGAAAAAACTCAGGCCCAGATCAGAGTTTCTACACAACACAAGTGCTCCCAGTCTCTGGNTTGCATGGGGTGCAGTTTGATGAAAAAACTCAGGCCCAGATCAGAGTTTCTACACAACACAAGTGCTCCCAGTCTCTGGAGACCTGGAAGTACCTATAAGATCAACCATTAAAACCTGAGCTACACAAGAAGCCTTCCATAGGGAAGCAGCAGCAAAGCAGCAATTGAACTCAATCACACGGCTTAAGTACTGGTTCCCACAGGAAGTTCTTCTGTGTTAGAAGTAAGCAAAGGACAAAAACTAGTTCTGGACCAGGCACACCAACAACACCTTGGGACCTACCTGGGAACTGGAGGCTTATATCTAGGGACCAGACCCCACTCCCACATCCAAGCAAACTGTGCCAG
>NW_007742440.1:13584-16516 GCF_000696425.1 Galeopterus variegatus
AGCAAAGGACAAAAACTAGTTCTGGACCAGGCACACCAACAACACCTTGGGACCTACCTGGGAACTGGAGGCTTATATCTAGGGACCAGACCCCACTCCCACATCCAAGCAAACTGTGCCAGCGCCTTGGGGCCTGCCCGGGGACCAAAGGCATGGAGAAGGGGACTGGACCCCCCTCCCACAACCAGGCACATTGAGCCAGCATCTTCGGGCCCACTCAGGGACCTGGGGTATGGAGCCAGGGACCAGACCCTTCTCCCACAACCAGGCACAGCAAGCCAGCACCTCAGAGCCCACCCAGGGACCTGGGACATGGAGAAGGTGACCAGTCACACCCCACAACCAGGCACACTGCCAGTGCCTAGGAGCATGCCAAACCATCACCTCCATGTGGGTGGCACGCCACAGCCACCACAATAACCCTGGCTGCTGCAAAAGCAGCTAGACACCACAAAAATCATGCAGGTGGTCCGTCAACCACTGGAGTGCACTCACAAAAGAGAGTCACCAGCAGAGATAAAGAAAAGAAGAGGATGTCTCTCTCCATAAAGCCCATTTCAGAGTGACTGAAGAAGCATCTGCTCTATGATAATATTGGAGGACCTGATCATACCTCTCAGCATTGGACAGATCAGCTAGGCAACAAATTAATAGAGTAACCATTGTTCTTTCAGAAGGAGAGAAGAAATCTAGGGTAATTAGAAGGGTGGGGGGAGGGAGAGGGGTGGGGAGAGATTGGACAAGGGGCATAAAGAATAATTATGATTTGTAACAATATATATGCTAGTAATATTGATTTTATCAACATATCTCAATGCTCAACCCCCAAAATATGTATAATCGATTTTGATTCAGTAAATAAAATAAATTTAAAAACAAACAAAAAAAATAACATAGCATATAAATGAACCAAAACCTAATTCAGGAATATAACAACTGCTGAGTTTCAGCCAATGACAGGTAACTATGTCATCACACCAAGTCCAAATGGGACAGATGCCTAGTAGTAGCCAATTAAGTGATTTCTCTACTTCTGGAGTTGATAGCAAATCAGACATTGCTAAAAATATAGTAAACTGATGAATTACTGAATTTTAAGACATACATATGAAGATAAACTATGCAAACTAAAACAGAGAGAAAAAAGACTAAAAGGAAATGAGAGAGCATTAGTAAAATTTCACCAAATATTTAGAGAAAAAATAAGACCAATTAACATGACACTGAAAATAGAAGTAAAGACTTTGCAAGAAGGGGCAAACATAGACTCATGAAAAAAGATGCAAGATTTATTAGATGCTGGATCAGTTTAATATTTGTATATAAATGTGATTTGCCATATTGACAAGCTAAAACAAACAAGCAAAAATACAATTATTTTAATAGATGTAAATAGAGCATGTCTATCATCAGTGAAGGATACACAAATGGTACTATATCCAACAATGAAATACTACGAAGCAATAAAATATAAATAATTATTTATACTTTCAATAACATGAGTGAATCTCAAGAAAATTATGCTGAATTGAAGTCAGACAAAATATGTATGCACATTATAATTTCATTGACATGACATTCTAGAAAGTGCAAAGAAATCAGTAGTGAAGAAAGCAAATCAGATGTTTCTCAGGCTTGTGTGTGTGGCAGGGAAGGGTGACACAGGAAGAAGAGGAAGTAGGTCCTACAAAGGGGCACAAGGAAACTTTTTGTGTTGACGTGTGTTCATTATGTTGAGTGTGGTAATGGTTCATGAGTATGTTCATATGTTAAAATTTGTGAAATTGTACACTTTAAATATTTTCAGTATTTGAAATACTACTGTTATTTCACTATACATCAATAACACTATTTAAGGATGGAAATGTTATTTTGTGATCAGTATCCAGTAAAAAAACACTGATAGAGCACAAATGACATGGAAGAATAATTTCTTTTTTTTTTTTTTTTGTCCTTTTTGAGACCGGCCGCACCGCACTCAGCCAGCAAGCACTGTGAGCGCACCGGCCATCCCTATATAGGATCCGAACCCGCGGCGGGAGCGCTGCTGTGCTGCCCCACTCACCCGAGTGCACCACGGGCTCGGCCCTGGAAGAATAATTTCTAAGACACCTTTGATTTGATCTTTCTTTTTCAGCTGATGGCAACAATAGTTAAGTCACAGTATTGAAAGGTGTATAAAAACGCAAATGGATTGTACATGCAAACTGCTTTAACTTATTCACACCATCAATTATTACTATGTCCCAATTATCTTTCTTGCTGCTCTAATTATAGCAGTGAAAAACAACAATAGAGTGTCTTTTTTAAATAAAATTTACTTACCAATAAATGAGACAGAAAATAGAAAATAGATAATGATGAAAGATTGAAGATAAACAAATAGATAAATTGATGGTGTAGAGAGCAATAGATAGAGAGAGATTGAGAGAGAGATAGAGAGAGATAGAGAGAACGAGAGAGAGAGAGAGAGAGAGAGAGAGAGAGAGAGAGAGAGAGAGAGAGAGAAATATCAGCAAAAGCCTTCCTGAGAATTTGAATTATTGGAAAATCACAAAGTAATTCATCTGGAAATCCCATCCATTATTTCAGAATATCCATACTACAGTATAAATCTTTACCTAAAATTTGGGCTAGATGTGGTGTTGGATTTTTTTTTTAATTTTATTTTGTTGATATACATTGTGGCTGATTATTGTTGCCCCTTACCAAAACCTCCCTCCCTCCTCTCTCTCTTCCCTCCCACCCAGCAATGTCCTTTCTGTTTGCTTGTCATATCAACTTCAAATAATTGTAGTTGTTATATCTTCTACCCCCTGCCCCCCCGCCCCTCAGTTTTTGTGTGTGTGTGTGAATTTATTTATTAATTTGTAGCTCCCACCAATAAGTGAGAACATGGGGTATTTCTCTTTCTGTGCCTGACTCGTTTCAC
>NW_007742440.1:18825-19093 GCF_000696425.1 Galeopterus variegatus
GTCTCTTCCCCAGTGTATAGGCTTGGTGCCCTTGTTTTATTAAATATCCATAAATATCCAGATCCTCAAATGCATTTTGAACCAGCATTACTATATTATTGATTCAATTGTAAATGAGTTTAGTAAAGTATTTTATACATATTAACATTATGTTTGTATGAGGGTCAGATTTTTAATATTTTAAAAATTATACCTTTACAATACTAACATTGTAGGACTGGTTCAGAACTCAGTGAGAAGATCTAGGAAAATGGTAAGTACTTAGTAA
>NW_007742440.1:21330-21698 GCF_000696425.1 Galeopterus variegatus
TGCTCCAAACACTTCCTGTGGGATGGGCCCTGAGCTGGTCCCTTGTGATGACTCACCAGCCCCTGAATGGCTCCCCTTTTACAGCTGTGTTCTGGCTCCTCACTCCTGTGTGGGTCCACGGGACCCCTATTAATGGTCTTGCTGCCCTGGGGGCCACCAAAGGTCTCTTCTCCCCTGCTGCCTCCAAGTTACTCCATCTGAAGGGCACAGTTGAGGTTTCTGCCGCTCCTGCTCCATGCACTCAGCTGCTGGAGCCTTAAAGCAGCTGCAACCCAAAACACTCAGAGGGGAATTTTTTCTTTCTCTCATCGTGATTTCTCCATAGGTCTCCCCTCCTCTTCCCCTGAGCTCCAGCGGCCCCAGCTTGG
>NW_007742441.1:0-627 GCF_000696425.1 Galeopterus variegatus
AGTGCACCATGGAGTCGGCCCTACACTTTTTATTTTAACAGTTTTATTGTCATAGCTCTCTCATTTAAGGTTTGGATACATTTTCAGTTAAGTTTTGTATATGGTGTGACTAAAGGCTCCACTTCGTGTTTTTACATGTGACTACCCAGTTGTCCCAGCACCATTTGTAGAGAAGATTATTCTTTACCCACTTGAAAGGTCTTAGTACCCTTGTCAAAAATCATTTAGCCATGAATGTATGAGTTTATTTCTAGACTCTCAATCCATTAAGATGTATATATATCCTTGTGCCGGTACCATGTTATCTTGATTACCATGGCTTGTTTTAAAATCAAGACATTTGAGTCCTTCTATTTTGTTCTTCTTCTTCAAGATAGTTTTGGCTATTTTTGTATTGTTTATTGGCGGTGGATAGAAACACCTCTGTTTTTATTATATTGACCTGTATCTTGTAACCTTGATGATCAAGTTTATAACTTCTAATAGCTTGCTTTAGTATATTCCTTAGGACAGTCTACATGCAAGAACATGTTATCTGTGACCAGAAATAGTTTTACTTTTTATTTTCCAATCTTGTAGTGGGTTAGAAATCTTGATTCTCCTTTGGTCTTAGAATACGATTTTTAG
>NW_007742441.1:1275-3566 GCF_000696425.1 Galeopterus variegatus
CTCTTGAATAGGGGACAAAAGTCCACAGATAAGTTTGGCAAAAGCCATCTAATCAATTCTATTCACTGTTTAGGGATGGGATTGTGTACTTTGATGTTTTAGGTTGCTGGTTTGATTCTGGCTCGAATGACTATTGACTATTTAACCTACTGATTGTTCTTTAGATATGTTAAGAAAACTGCTTGAATGCTGTTAAAATATGCTAAAGAATTTGCTGTAGGAAGTATGTAGAAAAGAAAATGTTTACTAAGGATAAGCTGTTTGTTGGTAAATTTACCTAGCTTTTTAAAAATTACATTCTGGAAAATAACATTGTTAATTTAATGCTGTTACTAGTTTTACACTGCCTGCTTTTATGTCCTTCTTTGATGATTGAATCAACTGATTTTTCTTGTGAAACTTCCTTGTCTTGTTAATAAAAAGAAAGGCTGATTTTGAATCAGGGCTGCTCCCCTGATGGGCAGCAGTCCCCCCAGGCCTCATTGATGGTACTTGTGAGTTCTTTCTTTCTATTTTTTCCGTCTCAGTTACACAGAGAAAAGCGTAACACAATCTGATGACCTTTCTCTTTTATTTGCCTAATTCCTTGTCTAAAACATCCAGTATAAGATTGAGAAAAGGTGGCAAGGGCAGACGTTCATGTCTTTTTTTTTTGACTGGTAAGGGGATCACAATCTTTGGCATGGTGTGGTCTGCACCACGCTCAGCCAGTCAGCACAACAGCCATCCCTATACAGGATCCGAACACATGACCTCGGCGCTACCAGTGACACACTCTCCCTAGTGAGCCACGGGGCCGGCCCATTCATGTCTTGTTTTGATCATAAGGAGAAAGTGTCCAGATTTTCACCATTAAATATGATATTCACTGTGGGTTTTCATAGATGCCTGTCATGAAGTTGGGAAACTTCCCTTCTGTTCCTAGTTCGTTGCAACTTTTTGTCATGAAATGGTGTTGCAATATGTCAAATACTCTTTCTGTATTTTTGGACATTAAAATGTGCTATTGTTTATTTTATCATTATGCTATAATATATTAGTTGATTTTTGGCTGTCAAACCAAATTTGCATCCTGGGATAAATGTCACTTGGCCAAGATGTATAATTGTTTTTACATGCTAATCAATTATGTTTGCAAATATTTTGTTAAGCATTTTTTGTATCCATATTTATAAGAGATGTTGGTCTGTACTGTTCTTTGCTTGTGATATCTTTGTCTGGTTTTGGTATATAAATAATACTGGCTACATAGAATGAATTGTAAGTTTCTCCTCATCTCCACTTTTCTGGTGGTATTTTGTAAACGAATGGTATTCATTTTCTTTAAATGATTGGTAGAATTCAGTGGTCAAGTCATCTAGGTCTGGACTTTTTTTATGTGGGTAGTTTTTTGATCCCTAATTCAGTCTCTTCAATGTCTGTTTCTTCTGGAGTCAGTTTTGGTAGTTTGTGCCTTTCTAAGAATTTGTCCATTTTATATAAATGATCTAACTTATTGGCATGTAATTATTCATAATATTATTATAATCCTTCTTGTTTTGTAAGTCCAATCATGATGTCCACCTTCCATTTTTCTTATTGTAACAATTTGTGTATTTTCCATTTTTTTCCTTGTCAATCTATCTAATGGTTTGCCAATTTAGTTGAGAGCCTACATAATTTCTTTTAGTATTTCATGTAAGGTGGGTCTGCTACCAAAAAATTCTCTCAGTTTTTGTTTATCTGAAAATCTATATATTTTACCTCCATGTTTTAAAGATAGCTTTGCTGGGTACATAATTCTTGGTTAACAAATTTTTTCTTTGAGCACTTTAAATATGTTATAGCACTTCTACTTCTACTCTTTCTGATGACAGCTTCGTTGTTAACCTAATTGGGAATCTCTTTTAAAAAAACAAGTCATTTTTGTGGGCTGGTCCCATGGCTCACTCAGGAGAGTGCAGCACTAGTAGCACTGAGGCTGCTGGTTTGGATCCTATATAGGGATGGCCAGTGCACTCACTGGCTGAGCGTGGTGCAAACTGGGAAGGGGTTGTGATCCCCTTCCCAGTCAAAAAAAAAAGTCATTTTTCACTTGCTGTTATCAATATTTTCATCTTGTCTACAACTGTCAGCATTTTAAAATGATGTATCAGTTTGAGTTTATCCTACTTGGGGTTTCTTAGTTTCCTGGATGTTTGGGTTAATGCTTTTCAATAAAACTGGGAGGTTTTCAGCATTTCGTTGAAACATTTCTTCTTCCTTTCCTTTCTGGTACTCCCTTTATGTGTATAGTGATGTGCTTAATGTTG
>NW_007742441.1:4280-5686 GCF_000696425.1 Galeopterus variegatus
ATTTCTTCTTCCTTTCCTTTCTGGTACTCCCTTTATGTGTATAGTGATGTGCTTAATGTTGCTGCACCTTTCTCTGAGGCTCTGTTTGTTTTTCTTCATCCTTTTCTCTGTTCAGGTTACAAAATCTCCATAATCTCTGATCGGGTCCTCAAACATCCTTGTACTGTCAGGCTGGAAATGAAAATGATTAAGATTTTCATTTTTTCTTAAGTATGGGGCACATAGGTCACATGTTCCCATTTCTTTGCATGTCCTATTATTTTTCATTGAAAATTGGTCATCTTAATAATTGATATTAGTGGTTTGGACTTACTTTGTTTAGTAACATGCCTGGGCTATATCTGAAATTTGTTTTCCTAAGGTGTGCAGCCATAGATGTATCTCTTTGGCTGTATTTATTTTTCTTTTTAGCCTGGCTTCCTAGAGGTGTGCATTCTCTTAGCCTAGCTCAGTGTTCAACCAATGGTTGCAGAGGCTTGCTCAAATACCTCAGAGCCAGTCTGCATCTGGATGCTCTGTGATCCTCCTGCTGGTCCTGGTGACCTCCACACAGGTGGGCAAGGGCGTTGAAAGCCAGTCCTTTCAGGTGAGCTCTGTCTTTGGCTGTTTGCCAGGCCTTTTCATGTCTGTGTTTGCAGCCTCAGTGTTGCCTAACAGCATGTGGCCAATTAGAACCTTCTCTGGTCTCTGAAGCAACCTCAGACTAGTCAATGCATGGCTCTCTCCATTCACTGAACACCAATAATTGATTTTCAGAATGCTGAAATGATTGCTTTTGTCATTTTTTTCCAACATTATTGTTCATATTGGGTATGGGATATGCCAACTTTCTGTGCCACAGCCACAGATTCTGCTCTTGGTTTCTTCTTGTTTTGAGCCAACATTCACATTTCAGTTTTAGTCCATTGTGGTTTGAAAAGATATTTGGAATGATTTTATTTTTTTTTTAACTTGCTGAGACTAGATTTGTAACCTAATATGTGGTCTACCCTGGAGAATGTTCCATGAGCTGATGAGAAGAAAGTATATTCTTTAGTAGTTGGGTGAAATGTTCTGTATGTATCTGCCAGGTCTTAGTTGTTCTAAGGTATGGATTAAATCCTGTGCCTATTTGTTAATTTGTTGCTTGGAACATCTGTCCCATACCTAGAAAGGGGTGTTCAGATCACCCACTATTAATGTATTAGGGCCTATTTCTTTCTTTAAGTCTCAGAGTATTTGCTTTATATATCTGGGTTCTCCAGTATTGGATGCATATATATATTTATGATTGTTAGGTCTTCTAGCTGGATAGATGCTTTTATCATTATATAGTGGCCTTCTTTGTCTCTTTTTATGTTTTTGATTTAAAGTCTATTTAATCTGATATAAGAATAGCTACTCCTGATCGTTTTTGGTTTCCATTT
>NW_007742441.1:7440-8276 GCF_000696425.1 Galeopterus variegatus
TGTCGAGTGAGCAGTAGGTTACCTGTAGAGTGGCCCTGCTGACTACTTTGATGGTGAGTTGTCTTTGCTCGACAGTAGGTGTGGCAGTGGCTATATTACACCAACTTGGGTCCTGTTCCAGAATATGTGGCTGTAGAATGAGTCCCCAGTGCCCTACAGGTCTCCTTGGCGCACCTTGGTGGTGTGTGCCACGGGAGCTGGTGTTTCCCTGTGGAACCAAGGGGGACGGGGTTGCCTGTGCCACAAAATAAATTTTATTTTAAGAAAAGACTAGGATCAGTTTATATTACCTTAGTTTCCTATCATTGCTGTAACAAATTGTTAAAAAGATGGAAGCCTAGAATGACACATATCTGTTTTCTCTTATTTCCATATGTTAGAAGTCTGGGTGGGCTTGACTGGTTTCTCTGCTCCTGGGCCACCACACTGAAATCTGGGTGCAACAGTGTATCATTCGTTTTGGAGGCTCCTTCCAAATTCATTCAGGCTGCTGGCAGAATGCGGGTCCTGTCTCTGCAGGTGCATCAAGTCTTCGTGCTTCGAATCTTTGACTTCTTTTTCTGCCATGTCTCTTCTGATTCTAGCTAAAGAAAGTCTTGCCTTTCAAAGGCTGATGTGATTAATCCCACCTGGCTGTTCCTAATATTCCTAACTTAAGGTCTATAACCTTAATTTTATCTGAAAACTTTCTTCTGCCGTGGAATGTGACATATTCTCAGATTCTAGGGATTAGGGTGTGAACATCACTGTGGACGGGGCTGAGAGTACACGAGGGGACTTCGAAAGCTCATGGAAGGTTTGTGCTAGCTTTAAATTCTATTTTTCCAGTAACTTTT
>NW_007742441.1:8547-10028 GCF_000696425.1 Galeopterus variegatus
GACTTCGAAAGCTCATGGAAGGTTTGTGCTAGCTTTAAATTCTATTTTTCCAGTAACTTTTTGAAATATGTGATTGAGCACATATAGCTGGTAATTCCTAAACCAAGAATTAAAGCCCAGAAATTCTGCTTCAAAGCCTCTCTTGTTTAATTGCTGTTGTTAATATTAGTAGTAGTTGTATTGTTATTTTCTTCTATATAACTTTGAATATCTTGTTGCAAAACCTTAAATGTGAAGTTTTTGACAATTGTTTTGTTATAAATATAACGCCCTTGCATTACTGAAAACTCGAAATTACAGAAATGTCTCATAAGAAAATGGCAGGTAATCCTATAAACAATGATGTGTCCACAGTGAGTATTTGTGTATATATTCCCAAGTTTGTTCTACATGCATACATATAAATATACTTACATTAAATTTTAGGTTGATAATATTTTTAGTGAACATTATTATGTTAATTTCTCTTATCCTTAAATTTAGTTCAAAAATATTAATAGCTAAATATATTTCACCATAAAATATACAAAATTTTTGTTAAACTTCTTAGTTTCGCTTTTTGCGTTATTTCAAAATGTGTCCTATTTTATAAAAATTTACAATGAGTACCTTTGTGAAGAAAAAACACTTTCTTTTCATATGAAATGTAATTGTCTGGATATCTTAATAATGAAAACAAGAGCAAATAACATAGAATTCTGCCAAGTTTGGCAAAGATGGTAAAGCTGGACTAGTTACAGCAAGTCTACCTATTTCCTTTAGTAAAATGGGAGTTGTGAGAGCATTTGAACAATTCTGAACTATTTGTCAGTTACTGTCAATTTAGAATCCATGGAAGTCACAACCCTTACAAACTAGAAAATGTGATATTTATTTTTAGTTGTTTTGAGGCAAGAACACTTTTTAGAAGATCTAGATATTAAATCTATTAAATTGTCAAATATTATTTTTTAGCTGCCAATTGAATGTGCAAGTTTGATACCCACACTCCATGCCGGAGCTTCTTCCAGCTCTGAATCTCATATCCCTGTGTGGTGATATTAGTCAGTCAGGGTTCTCCAGAGAAACAGAAGCCATAGGAGATACATAAATTACATATATATGTATATATGTGTACACACACACAAACACGATTATATGTATAAATGGGAGAGAGAAAAGAAACATTTATTCAGAGAAATTGGCTCATGGGGTTGGTGGGGTCTGGCTAGACTGAAATCCACAGAGCAGGCCAACAGGTTAGACACCCAGATAAGAGTTCATGTGGCTGTCTTGAGTTCGAATGTCATGTTATAGGCTGGATAGGCTGGAAACTCAGGTAGGGTCTCTGTTATGGGCTTGAAGCTGAATTTCTTTTTCTTTGGGAAACCTCAGGCTTTTCTCTTAAGGCTTTCAACTGATTGAATGAGGTCCACCCACATCATGGGGAGTAATCTGCCTTACTCAACATCTACTGATTTAAATGTTCGTCCTGTCTAAAA
>NW_007742441.1:11090-12368 GCF_000696425.1 Galeopterus variegatus
AGAAACATTTTATGTGGATAATGGGAAAGCATTGTTCTCAGTTGACCCAGGAATAAAAAAAAAAAAAAAAATTCTGTATATAACCATATAGTAAATATGTTTGGTTTTGCAGGCGATAAATGTCTCAGTGTCTCTGTCACATATCCTAATTTACTTTTTTTAATTTTAAAAATGTAAAAAAAAAATTCTCAATTCTTGAGAAGTATAAAACAGTTCATGAAAGGATTTAGCCTGTTGTAAGGAAATTTTTATGAACTTCTTTCTCATGGGCACGCAGATTGAAAACCATTACTAAAAGAGGTGGCCCTAAGACCAAAGAACAAAACTTAGTAGCTGAAAGGTGGTGTATGCATAGAGCTAGTCTTTGCATTCTTATCGTAATTTTGGCTGTTCTGGGTACTTAAATCTGCCTTTCCTTTTTTCTAATATGTAAACATGGTAGGGAATACACATATACACACACAAACACACCCACACAATTATTTATAAACCTATAAACTGGATTTGCACCTTTTAGAGGATTTTTTTTCTGAACATTTCTACTAAGACTCTAAATAATAAGTTTTTATACTGTATTGTGAAAATCGAGCATAATTGGAATGTGAGGAGTGGGCTGTGACTGACACATGCTTCATGTAAACGGGAATGGTGTGCTTCCAATATCACAGTGGGCTGATTTCTATTTAAAAACAGCACATTTGTCCTTACAATTTGAAATTTATTTCTTATACTTTATAGCTTTTGACTGGCACACTCTCCTGTCTTCATGGCAAGATGCATTTCACTGAAGGCTTTCTGAGGTCCGCTCAGGAAGGAACGACACATGGTGCCTGGCACTTTCCCTCAGGAGTTGGTTGGGGTGATTGCATTACTTGTAAGCCTTTCATATTCAGAAAGGTGGATTTTGTTCACTAGTCAAGCATCAATTGTCAGTTTACGTTATCAGTACATAAGCAAACTCTCAGAAAAAATGACTACATCGGAGAAAATGTGAAAGTGCAGACGTGGAAGTGGTAGAAATAACCACTACATCCGTGCATAGCACCGAGAAGTCAGGTTGCTCAGCGCAGGGGCACAGGAGGTCTTCCAGGGGCAGACAATCCACATGATTTCTTCGTTCGCCAGCGTTCTCACTGCACCTTCAGCATGCCTGATTGTTTGGCAGAGAAACAACTTCTTTCCTTAGAAAACATCAAATTTTGAGCTGTGCAAAGCTATCATCATTTCAAGAGGTTTGCATTTCCCATGGCCAGTAATTTGGAGAAAAATACATTGTCG
>NW_007742441.1:13247-14456 GCF_000696425.1 Galeopterus variegatus
AGAAATTAAACAATTTCAGAAGAAATTCAAATTATTTTATGGCCAAAACCAAACCAAAAATAATGGTACAGTAGAAAGAAAATAGGTTAATAGCATTCACAAACCCACCCACACTTTACAAAAGCCTTCATCATCAGCCTGATTATTATTAAAATATTATATTCATTGTGGTCCACTTTTAGGTATGGCTGTCTGTGGTTATGCAAATCTCACACTTCCTTAAGGGCCCTGTGCAATGAACAGCTCATTCACAGGAACACAGCTCTATTAAAGATGGGAGGTTTTTCTTTTGTTTTATTAACTGCTATATTTCCAATACCTTTATAGGTATCTGTCGATAGAAGGCACACAATTAATTTTGAATATATGTTATTTAATCCCTAAATTTCAAACACTCTTTTATATGTTTAGGTAAATTAGTACACACATACGTATATGTTTATATATATAAACATATACTTAAGCATTTTGTATGTTACATAAACATGTAAGTATTTGTATGTGTGTTTTACCATTGGGAAATTTCTTATGTGGTTGTTATGACAGAAACATTCAGTGCTCACCAATATCTATGTGCTGTCCTGTGCTTCCCAGCCTCTCTTGACAATGTTGAGCACATGTACGGTGTACGCATCACTTTCAGGCCACGGCTATTTTCTCCCTCCTTCTTGGCCCCTCATGCAACATCCTTGTAGGGCCCTTATTCTTAATTACAGTGACAGAGAGGGACTACCCAGGCTTTCATATTAAACCCTTCAGATTCTGAGTTTACATGTTATATCAACAGAGGCTCTTCTGTTATGACTAATGCATTTGTTTGGGATTACACCTGGTTAGTGTATTATTATTTCACCTTTCCAGATGATGCCTCTTCTAGATGGTAAATTCTAACAAAACCACAGTCATGGGAAGCGTGCATTTATAAAACTCACTGTTCTTTGACAAGATCTATACACAGAGTAGACAATTGTGGGATATGAGTTTAGTGGATCGATGCCTGTTTCTAACCATTCCTAGTGTCCTCTGCCCTCTTGTTAGCTGATAATCTGACCAGACAGAATCTGCAGCAAGTGCTGGAGACCCCAACTTTTTCTACTTTCACTTCCTTTAAGACTCATCTTCGTAATCTAACAAACAACCCATCTTCAATATTTATTCCTTCTAACTTTCCTTATTCTAAAAAGAGGATGTTTAAAAGAAAATCTTACC
>NW_007742441.1:16025-16886 GCF_000696425.1 Galeopterus variegatus
TCCGTATCCACTCATCCAATGATGGACATTTGGGCTGGTTCCAACTCTTGGCTATTTTAAAGAGTGCTATGATGAACAATGGGGAACAGGTTTACCTTCAACTTGATGATTTCCATTCTTAACTTTAAAGAATAAAAAGAAGCATATATTCAATGAGAACTCTGGACAAAGTAACTTTCTGGGCAACCGTACAGATCAGCAGACAAGAAATATACCCTTACAGCATTTCAAAGTCAATGCACTCTATAAACCTGTTACATTATGAGGTACCTTTTTAAAATCTCTCTTCCAGTTAGTTGAATACTTTAGTGACATGTAAATTCACAGCTGGATCCTGTGCTCACTGTGTGGTTGTGAACACCTTGACCAAGAAGAAGGCCTACTATGTGCCATTTCTGGATGGGCCACTCGCCCACCTTGTCTGTTCTGAGTTACTGATACTCAGAGGGGAGCACTGCTTCACCTTCCATCTTTTGCATAAATTTTTCATGAACTCTTAGGCTGTTTCAGAGAGGGAGTTAAGCAATCTTTCCTCTTCAAAGTTAAGTTTGCTATTTTCCTCGTCTTCCTCTCCAAACTCCCGGACTTAGTCATTCCATTCAATCCTACGTTCAATTATGCCCTACATGATCAGTTCTTAACCATCTTCCCAATACTGACATCTCTTGAGAAAAACAGTTCTGTGTTTTTAGGTACTCTTGGATGGTTCAAACGTTTTATTTATGAGAAAGAAGTTTATATTAAGCTGTAGGCTCTTATATAGGGCAGATCCAGTTCACTTACAGAGTGGTACATTGTTGCTTATGGTGATAGTCTCTAGGCTTCCTCATTGAATTTTCTTATGAGGTTTGCTGGTTCATT
>NW_007742441.1:18652-19119 GCF_000696425.1 Galeopterus variegatus
TTCAAACAAGGTCACAGATGAGGCTGATGCTGTTGGTTAGGAGAATATGCATTTAAGAAGCACAATCTTAGAATTACATGAATAGGTCTGTGAAATTTTAGTCAGGAAAGGACTGCACAATGAGAGTCTTTTTGCTTTGTTATTATTATAGGAACAAATAATCAAAGACAATGAGGTAAATTCAGAAATTATTTCTGGGCATCATTCTATCTTTATCTGCTTCTCAGTTTCTTGTAATTATTGATATAGTATAGTAATGTTATATTGATACTATATTCCTATTTAATTGTTAAAATAAAGTGTTGAAACATATACATTTGGACACTTTCTGAAATACAGACAGAAAAGGAAAAGGAGAGGAAAATGAAGAAGAAGGAGGAGAAAAAAAGGAAGGGAGAGTCAGAGGAGGAGGAAGAAAAGGGAGGAAGGAAGAGGAGGAAGAGGAAACACTCACTTGTTTTACTAAT
>NW_007742441.1:21030-21695 GCF_000696425.1 Galeopterus variegatus
TTAGATTCACAGGTTCCAAACGTTAGGGCATGGATATCTTCAGGAGCCATTATTCAGCCTTCCACAGGGGCTAACATTTTATTTTGTTTACAATTATTATGGGTTCTCTTCCTGATTCTAATCTACATTTATTATGTCCTCCTAGTTATATGGAATCTCAATACCCTTTGATCTGCAAAAACTGGTAGAGAAACTAAAGCAATGAAATAATGAAATATTTGGCAATCAGGTATTTTAACATATACAGAAGCCACTATACTCTATCAGCACTTCCTGCTTCAAGTCCAGGTATAAGACAGTGAATCCACGAGACATGAGCTGAGGTGACTCCCTAAGAGCTTAAGACAAAGAAACCAGGCGAGCAGCAGAACCATCGTGTGGTGATAGAGTACGTACTCTCTTTGGGGTCATTCAAGAGCTGTTTTGGAAAATGGTGAGTGCTAACCTCAAAACATTTAATTAAATCAATCTAAGAATAAAGAAAGAAAAATAAAATACAATGCATTTGAAATTAAGAAGCAAAAGCTTAATCAACTATTCCAAACTATTTGAGAAAGTATAGGTAAAGAGAAAAAGAAAGTAAGCCTGGAGTTTTTAAGTTCAAATCCAAAAATCCAGGGGAAAGAGTCTTCTTCAGGCCATTGACTTATAATTTTATTGACAGT
>NW_007742442.1:0-10400 GCF_000696425.1 Galeopterus variegatus
TTTACTCGTTCATTATAAATATTTGCTTAAATATTCTTATTCCCCCACCAGATATTATCCATATTTCTTTTGTCAACATTTTCATATAGATCTTTCTTTCTTTTTTCTTTTCTTTTAATGAAAACTGGATGGACACCCTAGGGATAACTTAGGAGGGATGCCTACATAAGCTTCCGATTCCTTAATTCTATATTCTGTTCAAGTCCAATTTCTCTAGGATCTTTGAAGTACAAATATATGTTGAAATTGGGAGTGATGTGTGTGACGTGGGGATAGACAAAAATTTTGGCTAATATTCAGTTTCCCTTCAACTCTAAATTTCCCCCCTCCCAAATAATAAATTGCTTAAAGAAGTTTTGATCTCTTTATTTTGAACACATAGAAACTTTCAGAATGAAGATGAAGACTGTAGGAACTTTGCAATAGCCTCATGCAATTGGTACCTCCTCTGATGCATGGTTATAGATGACTCATTTCTGAGACCTGGAAGCTTGAAATGGCCCCCACAATAACTTATGAATGGATACATGTTGTGTTTTTAAGAAGCAAATAATTGCCAACTTTAGGACCAACCATTATTGCTCAAAATGAGTGATAAGAAATTATGCAAGTCCTGGAAATTCGTATTGTTTCCTTTCTGATGTATTATTTGCTATTTATTTTAAAGTCTTTATTTTTTGGCGCAAAACACACCTTTAGCAAAAAGATAAAAATAGAGAAAAGGGGAAAGAGGAAGGAAGCAAGATTAGCTTTCAGCCAAGTGGTTCTGGTTAATTGCTTCTTAATCCTGCATGGGCATTAGAAAAAGACAGTCCAAATCAAGGTTTAGTTATTTTAATTTTTCAAATAAGAAGCAAAATAATGCCTTAGATCCTTTCTGACCCAGGAGATATGAGACAGAAAACTTTTAGGGGTGGTGCTTTATACCATAACATTAATCCAAAAGCTACATATTAAAATGGAGGAAATTCTATACTGTAACTTTACAGTCCTAGATTCTAGGCTTGCCTTGAAAAATCTTCAGCGAAGTGTTTAACTTCTTTGGACTTTGCTTCATATGTAATATGAAGGAATTAAATTTCTGACCCCTAGAGTCTTTTCTGTCTCTCTTCCTCTGTTCTACAGGCAGAGCTGTTGGCAATGTGAAGGCAGAGATGATTTCTTCCTGGGTCAGATAAAGAGGAGAGCTCTGCTTTTAGTTCAATTTTAGGAATTAATTTAACTGAGTAATCAACTTTATAGGATTTATTTTTGTTTCAATCAAGTGTGCTCAATATCTTTATTTTTAAATTTTGATTTCAACTTTATAATACCTAGAAATAGCCTGAGATATCAAGAAAACACCCTCATTAAAAGATTTTTAAAATTTCCACCCTCACTTGATAAAGACACACTCAGTTAAACTCTACAAAAGGCATAGGAATTCTGCTGTGTATTTGAGAACTATGTAGTAACTAATCCCTGATCCAAATTCCTTCACTGATATTACATCTTACTCAACAAATCAGTGTAGAAGCCAGAATAATTATCTGTAAAGTGAAATACTGTATGTAACCCCCAATTTCTCCATTAATTTAATTGACAGTCTTTGTTTTGAGCCCTGGGTATTAACCTACATATCCTGCTTACAAGTTATGACCTTTAGTATCTCTAAATCTTAGTTACTGCTTATGTGAATTGAATTTAATAAGACTTATCTTGAAAAATTATAATGTATTAGCAGTTTGTCTAGCACACAATTGGGGCTCAAAGAAATTAGTAAATAATAATAGTCATCATTATTATCTTCCTCTGGCTCATCCCCCTTTTGTTGATGCCTTAGAAATAAAAGAAAACCTCAGCAGTTACCTTTAGCACACAATTGGGGCTCAAAGAAATTAGTAAATAATAATAGTCATCATTATTATCTTTCTCTGGCTCATCCCCCTTTTGTTGATGCCTTAGAAATAAAAGAAAACCTCAGCAGTTACCTTATAATTTTTTGCCCTTTCTTTTTCTTTTGCCTCACTCAGTTTTATTACATTGGGATTCATTTTAAGAAAAACAGCGAACTTCCTTACAATAGTGTTGAGTTACAATCATAAACTCTACCCAGTTCTTGTGACCATTCCTCAGGAAAATTTCCAAAAAATTCCCATAGAGTAAGTTTAGATAGCCAATTAACTTTATTTAAAATTTCATTGCAAAGAAATGGTGTTTACTCATTCTCCACTCAACTCATATTTACTGAGCTCTCGTTGTATAAATGCCAGGGACTGCACTTAGTGATCGCATTATACAGAATGTTTTCGTTTCTGAACCTGTTACCGCAAAACCTTCCTTCTTCAGAGAACTTGGTACTGTGGGAGGTCTGAGAGGTTTGCTAAACACCTATATTAGAATTGTAGGCAACTGCATTTTTCTAGGAAAAATTGACATTTTGTTTCTTGGCAATGCCAATTAAATTGTGTTTCTGTAAAAGACATCTACATGTATTTTTGAATTTTTATTTCACTTTAAATTCTAGATTGTCTTGTTAAGAGGCTTAGTAAGGTAGGAAGGAGAAAGCAAGAATTTTGGTGACTGGTGGTGGGGGAGTGGAGTGTGTAAATTGGAGTGTGTTATGATTACAGACAAATGGGAGTGCGTATTTGCTTTGTCTTAGCACATCTTGGAGGAACACATTAGCTGGCAAGTCAGCAGTGATTTCTGGGGAACGTCCAACTTTGCTTCCTAGCCTGCTTTGCTTTGTTTCCCTTGATTTTTGATGGACTCGTGTGTCATACAAGAGTGGGTGAAAAAAGAACAATGATAGTTCTGGCTTCTGGTGGCTATTATTTACCACTACAGCTCCCAAGACTTTCAGGGAAATCATAGGTCATGTCAAACACAGCCGGTCCCTAAAGGCTTGGGCTTAGTGGGATCCACTGAAGCTGTTAAGTGATTCATTGTTATCCTAAAGGACGTTTGGTTAAATATAAAAAGAGTGTTTTTATAATTCCACAGACTAAACACTTCCTACTCAAATAAGTGGTTTAACAATAATAATAATATTTAACACTTATATTGTACACTTTACTTGCAGGCTGTAAAGTATTTTCATTCTCTTTTTCTCTAAGTAAATTATTTGCTATTGCTAGTGTGCACTTGTAAAGCCTCTTAGCAACCACCTTGCTTTGTGTCAATTTCTTACTTTATGATACACACAGGGACTGTCCTGGGAAAAAAATACCTAGTTTCAGAATCTCTGCTACCCATTGTTTAAACCCCCTTTCTCCCTCACTGATCTCTTTAGGATCTAGAACCTTCCTATACTCCTACTTTATAAAAACCAGGAAAAAAATGCGAAGCCATTTATACAGTGACAGAAATTCATTCGTCCATGTGTTCTAACTCTCTGATATTTTCACAGTCTATTCTTTTATTTATGACTGAGGAGCAGAAGGCATTGCCTCTTGTTAAAATAATTCTAAGTTATATGGAAAAAGAAGTTTGGAGAGATATTTTAGGGTCAGAAGTTATACTTGTCTTAGGCTGACACTAGTATATCAGAAAGAATAGAGCAAATCTAATTTAGGGCCCCTTAGGTCTTCTGCTCTGTCGTTTAAATTTCACCCTTCCCTTTCTTTCCTTCCACAGAAGATTTTCTAAATGTTGAGAACTCTAGTTACTCATTGACAATCTCCCAGTAAAAGCAAGCCAAACTACAAAAATAAAATAGAGATATTTCAATCCCAATAGGAAAAACATATGTCTGTGACTACTTCTTAAAAAATCCTGCATACTTCAAATGCATCAGAGGAATTACTATGTTAATTGAAAGTAAAAACATTGCTATGGTCTGAATGTTTGTCTCCTCCAAAGCACATGTGGAAGTGTGATTCCCAGGGTGTTTACATTGAAATGTGGGGCCTTTGGGAAGTGATTGTGTCATGAGGGTTCTGCCCCCAGGAATCTATTCGTGGATTGATGGGTTAGAGGATAAATGGGTTGTTACGAATATGGATTAATGGCTTCATAAGGAGAGTACATGAACACTCTCTCACTTAGCCTCTCGTCATGTGATACCCTCCGTCACCAGGGGACTCTATAATAGAGTCCCTACTAAGGAGAAGGCCCTCACCAGAGGTGTCCCCTGTTCCTCGGAAATTCCAGTTTCCAAAACTGTAAGAAATAAACCTATTTTCTTCATACATTACACAGTTTCAGGTATTCTGTTATAAGCAAGAGGAAACTGACTAACAGAAATATCGATGTTAAAAATTATGGCTTTGAATTAGCAATAATAGTATACATTATGTGATAAATACATATCCTCTACTTAGTAATGAAGAGAGATGATGGAAATTAAAGTAAATCCTGTGCAAAGTAATTATAATTTAAAAATGTGAGTGTTTTAAAGCTATCTAGAAATTCAGTTATACAAAACAGCAGATTTTTGAGAATTTTAGAGAGTTGAAGTTTTCATTTGAATCTAGGCTTTAACATTATATCTTGCACATGTACATTACTGAAAAAATGAGGTTTATGATTATGTAAATCAACCTATCCTAAGAAATTCAAGCCTTTATAAAAAATCAAAGATAAACTCAACTTTCTTCTGTTTATTATTTTTGAATAAATGTATATATGTTTTCATAATATTAGTGTAAAAATCACAGCTTAATGTTATGTAGTTGTACCTCGATGAATACAGCACTGAATCAAAGCTCTCTGTGATTGAATCCTGTTGCCACCTGTGTAACTTTTTTTTTTTTTTTTTTTTTTAAGATGGCCGGTAAGGGGATCTCAACCCTTGACTTGGTGTTGTCAGCCCCGCACTCTCCCGAGTGAGCCGCGGGCCGGCCCTACACCTGTGTAACTTTTTTTTTTTTTTTAAGATGGCCGGTAAGGGGATCTCAACCCTTGACTTGGTGTTGTCAGCCCCGCACTCTCCCGAGTGAGCCGCGGGCCGGCCCTACACCTGTGTAACTTTGAACATTTACCTTTCCTAAGCCGTAGGTAGGAACAACAAAAACAGCAGCAGCAGACAATATTGTGTGGACACTATTACCCACTGTCACAAACGCTTGAAGGTACACTGTGTTATTTCATATTCACTAAAGCTTTAATAATTATATTAATTTTTCTGTTTTTAAGGTGAGAGATTTAAGGTTTAGATAATTTATATGCATTGCAAGTTAACTCCCAAGTGGAAGAGCTGGGGTTTCAACATAGTCCTCCCTGTGTTGGTGGAGATATTTTAGGGTCAGAAGTTATACTCCTGGGTCGGCTCCGTGGCTCACTTGGGTGAGTGAGGTGCTGTTAGCGCTGAGGCTGCGGGTTCGGATCCTATATAGGGATGGCCAGTGCACTCGCGGGCTGAGCGTGGTGCAGACCAGACCATGCCAAGGGTTGCAATCCCCTTACCGGTCAGGCAAACAAACAACAACAACAAAAACAAAAACACACACGCACAGAAGTTATACTCCTAATTCCAAATAAAGCAATGTGGATGCCAAAGTCCACATTTCTAACCACTGTGCATTACATAAGGAAACCTAGTTGCTGCAAGTTCTCAGAAGAAGAGACAAATTAAACAGCTGGAAAGCATCTGATTTCCATCACAGCTATTCTGTAGCTAGTTCCCTTGTTCTACTTCTTCTCCTCCAAAATAATATCACAGTTCAAGGCAAAGTTCTACCATTTATGAGCTTGGCTATGGATAGCTCAACATCCCTTCCATCCCTTCGGTGACCTCAGTCACTTTGTATCTAACATAAAAACTTCTGACAGAATTATCTCCATGTTTCCTTCTGACTCTCCAGTTCATCAGAAGTTACAGAAATGTGAAATCATATTATAAACTAGGTAGTGCATTAATACAACTGTCCTGGCTGTTCCGTTATTGCCTTTCCTCCTAAGTTGCACTGCAAGTAGTAGTTAGTTTAAATTCCAACTAGTATCAACCCAACAGCCATGTAGGAAGACTGCACCAGCTTCAGAATACAAGTTCACCAAAATATGTCTCACATATTCACATCTTCACTATAACCAAGATGCAGTTAGCCTGGTGAAGACAGGGCTTCCTTGTGAGTAAAACTGGGTGGCCATGAAAGTTTGTTGCTGAAAGTATTTTGCAAATGCACAGTATTAGTCATTGTATACTTTTTATCACTATGCTTCTAGAAAGTTATTAGGTTGAGCAAAAGACATCCCCTAAAAATAACTCCTTAAATTGTGTATAGTTTATTTTTAGATCTAGAATACTATTAACAACAATTTGGGGTGACGGTGGTGGCCACTTTGCAAATACATGCACAAGATTTGGTTTTAAACACACCCTCTATCACTCCCTGATATCTTGAGCAATTTATTTCATCTACTTTAGACCATTTTCCAAGATGTGTAAGATCTAGGTTTCCCAATGTACAAGATCTAAATAATCACCTAGCATCCTTGTTAAAATGCACATTCTTCAGTCCTTCTACACCTGTTGAATCTAAACTCTATGGAAGGAGACTAGAAATCTGTATTTTTTAACAAACAAGGATCTTAGGAGATGCTTACATTTCAGCCTATTTGAGAAACAATTTCATAAAATAATAATATAACTATGTAAGCATTGAATGATATAATAAATTTGAATGAGTAGTAAATGGTTACTAGATGCTATATGTTTTTAGTAAAGACAAACTATATAGACTCTAGATATATTTAGCTATATACGGATTTATTACTATAAAAACATAACTTTAATGTATTTATAATACTAACTAAAATCCCCCAATTCCTCCTTTTAAGAGTTTTGATGATATTTCTAAGTAGGAGTTGCAGTCTTGTCTCATTTATTCCATGGTCTTTAACTTCGCAGATGATTCATGCCAGTTTGGACACTTCACTAAATGAATTATTAGTCATGTAGGGAAGAATTCTCAAACTTTTTCTTCAGGTGTTCAATAATGATGCTTGTAAATACCCCCAAATGCTGTCAGTTCTTTGTCTTTGTTCTAGGTATTTTCATTCCTATTTTTCTTTCTTTTTTTGTTTTTTAATATACAACATTTTGCAAAAGAAGAGGTTTTGAAGGATAGCCTCTGACAATGAAATATCTCAGAATTAAAAAAAAAATTCATAGTAAAAGATTACAGTTCTCCTTAATTTATGTATGGACAGAGTATGTGCTCAGTTTGTGTTTTCCTTTAAATTCACTTTCATAATGTAAATTCATTGTAGTAAGGCAATGTGTGAAATAAGAAGCAGGCCTATAGTGTCACACAGAATTCTGTTTGAATCTTAAGACTGTTAACATAACAAGTGATCATCAGCAAGTTGACTAATTTCAGTGGCTTTAATTACTTTACTTATGAAACCAGAGTAATAACAAGTGCTTTTATTGAGTTATTTTTGCAAGACACCAATTAAAGTGTTTTGCTTATAGTAACCCATTTGATGTTCCAGAAAGAGAAATTTTTATTACTTCATTTTAGAGATGAGAAAACTGAGGGATTAAGAATTTAAGCAAGAGTTCAAGGTCACACAACTAGGAGGGGTGGAGCGGAGATGCCTATTTGGCAGGTAGAAACGCCATCAGGATTAGCAATTCTGTATGGATAGTGCCTCTGACAGGGATTTCTCTATAGGAGGCTCAATACTTATGCTACAGTTTGAATGTTTGTGTTTCTTCCAAAATTCATGTTGGAACTTAATCCCCAGTGAGACAGTATTAGGAGGTGAGGCGTTTAGAAGATAATTGATGAGCCCATGAGTGCACAGCCCCCATAAATGGGATTAATGTATTTTTAAAAAGTCTGGAAGGGAGGTTCTGGTAAAGGTGGTGCAGTAGTCAGTTCCTGGTGTTGCTCTCTCCCACAGAACAACCAAATATTAAGGAGCAACGACAGAAGACCAGAGGTCTGTGCAGGAACAAGCAGAAATTGCATGCTCTGGGACCCCAGTTCAGGTTGCTCCCCACTGTATAGAGAGACTTAAGAGGTTCGGGGCTCCCAAACCCTGAAGGGTGAGACTTCCGGCCCAGGATGGTCCCCGCTGCTAGGAGAGACTTAAGAGGTTCGGGACCCACACACCCTGAGTCAGCCATGCCAGAGAAGGCAGGTGGTGCTGGACCTCTGGCCCAGGTAGGTACCCCCCCACCAGAAGAGACTTTAGAGCCTCAGGGTCCCCACACCCTGAGCCAGCTGTACCAGAACAGGCAGGTGCAGTAGGACCCCCAGACCAGGCTAGTTCCTGCTGACCAGCAGTGGCAGTCCCTTCAGGATCCAAGCCAGTCCTCAGGGTGAAATGAGTGGACTGTGATACCCCAAGCCACAATAACAAAACACCAAAGGAAAGATACCAGAAATATGAAAAATCAAGAAAGTACATTGCCACCAAAGGAAAATAATAACTCTCAAGTGCTAGATCCCATAGAACAGGACGTCTTTGAAATGACAATGAATTTAGAGTAACAATTCTAAGGCAACTAAATGAGATACAAGAAAACTCAGACAACACAATGAAATGAAAAAATATATAGTAGATCTGAAAGAAGAAATGTACAAAGAAATCAATGCCTTGATAATGAATGTAGCTGACCTTGTGGAGCTGAAGGATTTATTCAGTGAAATAAAAAACACAACAGAGGGTTTAACCAGCAGACTTGAACAAGCAGAAGAGAGAATTTCTGACCCTGAAGACAGGCTGTCTGAATTATCACAGGCAGACCAGAAAAAAGAAAAGGAAAAAATTGAAGAAAATCTAAGATAGACTATAGACAACTTTAAGTGCTCAAATATCCAAATCATGGGTATTCCAGAAGGGGAGGAAAAAGGAAATGGCATTGAAAACATATTCAATGAAATAATAGCAGAAAACTTCCAATGTATGGGGAAAGTCACAGATCTCCAGATTCAGGAAGACCAAAGATCCGCAAACACATTCAACCCAAAAAGATCCTCTCCAAGACATTTGATAATCAAACTGGCAAAACTCGAATCCAAAGAGAGAATCTTAAAAGCTGCAAGAGAGAAGTGGAGAGTCAGCTATAAGGGAGCCCCAACCAGGATAACATCAGACTTTTCATCAGAAACCCTAAAAGCCAGAAAAGAATGGGATGATATATTCAAAACACTAAAGGACAAAAATTTCCATCCAAGAATACTTGGCCCAGCAAGGCTAGCCTTCTGAAATGAAGGACAAATAGTATATTTCTCAGACAAACAAAAACTGTGGGAGTTCACAACCACACGACCAGCCCTACAAGCAATTCTCTAGGAAGTACTGGGTTTGATACCACAAAAACGGCCATCACTGCCATGAATACTCAAGAAAGAACAATACCTTGCAGCAAAACAAAAATGCTAAAAAAAGAGAAAAAAATTAGTTTATCTGTCACCCCAAGAAACCAACAAATATAGAAGACAAACAGAAAATTAGAAAGAAAGGAACAAAAGTTACTTAAGACATCTAAACAAAAATCAGTAAAATGCTAGGAGTAAATCAACACCTTTCAGTAATAGCTCTAAATGTAAAGGGATTAGATTCCCCATTCAAAAGACACAGACTGACTGACTGGATTAAAAAGATGGACGCAACAATATGCTGTCTTCAAGAGAGTCACTTGACCTGTAAAGAAACACATAGAATAAGAGTGAAAGGATGGAAAAAGATATATCATACAAATAGAAATTTAAAACAAGCTGGAGTAGCTATTCTTATATCAGATAAAATAGACCTTAAAGCAAAAACCATAAAAAGAGATAAAGAAGGCCACTATATAATGATAAAAGGATCTATCCATCAAGAAGACATAACAATCATAAATATATATGCACCCAATGTCAGAGCAGCCAGATATAAAAAGCAAACACTATTAGATCTAAAGAAAGAGACACTAACATCAATATAGCAGGGGATCTGAACACCCCCCTTGCATCACTGGACAGATCATCTAGGCAAAAAAATCAATAGAGAACAAAAGATCTAAACAATACTTTAGACCAACTGGACTTGGCAGATATCTACAGAACATTCCATCCAACAACCTCAGAATATTCATTCTTCTCATCAGCACATGGAACATTCTCCAGGATAGACCACATGTTAGGTCAAAGGAAGTCTCGACAAATTCAAAAAAATTGGAATTATTCCATGTATTTTTTTTTATCACAATGGATTAAAATTAGAAATCAAAGATAAACAAAACTCTGAAAACTATGCAAAAACATGGAAAGTAAACAACGTTCTACTCAATAACGTATGGGTCCAAGAAGAAATTAAACAAGAAATCAAAAAATATCTTGAAACTAATGAAAATAATGACACATCACACCAAAACTTGTGGTATACTGCAAAAGCAGTATTAAGGGGGGAATTTAACACGTTAAATGCTTACTTCAGAAGAATGGAAGGATGGTAAATAAATAACCTAACACTTCACCTTA
>NW_007742442.1:11068-21689 GCF_000696425.1 Galeopterus variegatus
AATAAGAACTCTAAATGTAAAAGGATTAAATTCCCCACTCAAAAGACACAGACTGACTGACTGGATTAAAAAGATGGACGCAACAATATGCTGTCTTCAAGAGAGTCACTTGATCTGTAAAGAAACACATAGAATAAGAGTGAAAGGATGGAAAAAGATATATCATACAAATAGAAATTTAAAACAAGCTGGAGTAGCTATTCTTATATCAGATAAAATAGACCTTAAAGCAAAAACCATAAAAAGAGATAAAGAAGGCCACTATATAATGATAAAAGGATCTATCCATCAAGAAGACATAACAATCATAAATATATATGCACCCAATGTCAGAGCAGCCAGATATAAAAAGCAAACACTATTAGATCTAAAGAAAGAGACACTAACATCAATATAGCAGGGGATCTGAACACCCCCCTCGCATCAATGGACAGATCATCTAGGCAAAAAAATCAATAGAGAACAAAAGATCTAAACAATACTTTAGACCAACTGGACTTGGCAGATATCTACAGAACATTCCATCCAACAACCTCAGAATATTCATTCTTCTCATCAGCTCATGGAACATTCTCCAGGATAGACCAAATGCTAGGTCAAAGGAAGTCTCGACAAATTCAAAAAAATTGGAATTATTCCATGTATTTTTTTATCACAATGGATTAAAATTAGAAATCAAGGATAAACAAAACTCTGAAAACTATGCAAACACATGGAAAGTAAACAACATTCTACTTAATGACATATGGGTCCAAGAAGAAATTAAACAAGAAATCAAAAAAATTCTTGAAAATAATGAAGATAATGACACATCATACCAAAACTAGTGGGATACTGCAAAAGCAGTATTAAGGGGAAAATTTATCACGTTAAATGCTTCCTTCAGAAGAATGGAAGGATGGTAAATAAATAACCTAACACTTCACCTTAAAGATCTAGAAAAAGAAGAACAATCCAAACCTAAAGTTAGTACATGGAAAGAAATAATTAAGGTCAGAGCAGAAGTAAATGAAATAGAAACCCGAAAAACAATACAAAAGATCAATGAAACAAAAAGTTGTTTTTTTTGGAATGATAAATAAAATTGACAAACCATTAGCAAGATTAACTAAGAAAGGAAGAGAGAAGACCCAAATAACAAAATTTATAAATGAAAAAGGTGATATTACACCTGACACCTCAGAAATACAAGGTATCATGAGAGACTACTGTAAACAACTATATACCAACAAATTTCAAAATAGAGAAAATGGATAAATTTCTGGATACATACAAACTACCAAAACTGAGCCAAGAAGATATAGAAAATCTGAACAGACCAATAACAATAAAAGAGATTGAAGCTGTTATCAGAAGGCTTCCAACAAAGAAAAGCCGATGACCAGATGAGTTCACTGCAGAGTTCTACCAAAACTTCAAAGAGGAACTGTTACCAATTCTCTACAAACTGTTCCAAAAGATTGTAACAGAGGCCATTCTCCCAAACTCATTCTATGAGGCAAACAGCAATCTGATACCAAAACCAGAAAAAGGTGCATCAAAAATAGAAAACTACCAGCCAATATCCTTGATAAATATAGATGCAAAAAATCCTCAATAAAATACTAGCTAACAGAATACAGCAACACATACAAAAAATTATACATCATGATAAAGTGGGATTCATCCCAGGGATGCAAGTTTGGTTCAACATTTGAAAGTCAATAAATGTGATACATCACATCAATAAAAGCAAAGGCAAAAGCCATATCATCTCTATAGATGATGAAAAATCATTTGACAAAATTCAACATTCTTTCATGATAAAGACTGGTTAGGCATAGATGGAAAGTATCTCAAAATAATTAAAGCCATAAATGATAAGCTCACTACCAGTATCATCCTGAACTGGAAAAAGCTTTCAGCTTTTCCCTTAAAAACAGGAACTAGACAAGGATGCCCACTCTCACCACTTCTGCAACATAGTGTTGGAAGTACTAAACAGAGCAATCAGAGAAGACAAGGAAATAAAGGACATCCAGATTGGAAAGGATGAAATCATGATGTCCCCGTTTGTAGATGATATGGTCCTATTTATTGAACAGCCTAAAGCCTCTATAGAAAAAATCCTAGAGCTGATAAATGATTTCACCAAAGTTGCAGGATACAAAATCAACACACAAAAATCAGTAGCATTTCTATACTCCAACAGTGAACATAAAGAAAAAGAAATCAAGAAAACTAGCCCATTTACAATAGCCACAAAAAAAATAAAATACTTAGGAATAAAGCTGACCAAGGATGTGAAAAATCTCTGCAAAGAGAAATACAAACCACTGTTGACAGAAATTAAAGAGGACACAAGAAGATGGAAAGCTATCCCTTCCTCTTGGATTGGAAGAATTAACATTGTGAAAATGTCTATATTACCCAAAGTGACCTACAGATTCAATGCAATCCCCATCAAAATTCCAATGACATTTTTCTCTGAGATGGAAAAAGCTATCCAGACATTTATATGGAGCAACAGAAGACCACGCATAGCCAAAGCAATCCTGAGCAAAAAAAAAAAAAAAAAAAAAAAAAAATTAAAAAGAAAAGAAAAAGAAAAAATGCAGCTAGAGGCATAACACTAACTGACTTTAAACTTTAAACTATATTACAAAGCTATAATAACCAAACCAGCATGGCACTGGCATAAAAATAGACACACAGATCAATGGAATAGAATAGCGAGAGCAGAAATCAAACCATACACCTATAGCCATCTGATCTATGACAAAGGCAGCAAATGTACATACTGTGAAGAGATTGCCTTTTCAACAAGTGGTGCTGGGAAAATTGTATGCTCATATGTATGAGAATGAAACTAGACCCTTACCTTTCACTACATACCAAAATCAACACAAAATGGCTTAAAGAATTAAATGTACATCCTGAAACAATAAAACTTCATAAAGAAAACAGGGGAAACACTCCTGGAAGTAGAAGTGGGAAGAGACTTCATGAATAGGACCCCAAAAGCACAGGCAACTATAGGAAAAATAAACAAAAGGGATTATATCAAACGAAAAACTTCTGCACAGCAAAAGAAACAACCAACAGAGTAAAAAGACAACCAACATAGCGGGAGAAAATATTTGCAAAATATACATCTGACAAAGGATTAATATCCAGAATCCATAAGGAACTCAAACAGCTTTACAGCAAAAAAACAAATAACCCAATTTTAAAAATGGTTTTTTTGTTTAATGGTTTCTCTTTGTTGAACTTCTCATATTGTTCATGTATTGTTTTCTTGATTTTGTTCAGTTATCTGTGTTCTCTTGTACTTACTGAGTTTATGACAGTTATTCGGAAGTTTTTTTCAAGCAATTTGTAGATCTCCATTTATTTAGGGTCAGTTACTGGTGCTTTATTTTTCTTCTTTGGTAGTATCATGTTTCCTTGATTATTTGTGATCCTTGTCACCTTGAATTGGTATCTGTACATTTGAAGAAGCAGGCACCTCTTCTAGTCTGTATAGACTGTCTTTTGTAGGGAAAGCTCTTTACAAGTCAGCTCTCCCAAAGATTCTTGGTGTGCTCTCTGGAAGATTCTATGGAAAAATTTCTGGTGGAGTCCTTTAGCAGGCTTGCCTTATGCCTGGGTCATTGTTTGGGCAGAGGGTCTGAGCCCAAAAGGGCTGGCCTGAAGCTTAGGTCCACAGAAGGGGGCATGGATCCTGGGGCTGTAGGGAACATTTTGGAGCCTGGGGTGGGTTTTGATTGAGAGTCTAGTTCTGTGGGGACTGGCCTGGAACCTGGTTTCACATAGCCTGATCTGGTACCAGTGTTCAATGGCATAATCCTGGTGCTCAGATCCATGTAAAGTTGGGTCCTCACTTCACTATTCTTTCTACACATAGAAAGTATCTCTCTTCACACTGTGCCATGCAGGCTAGGAAGATGGGTGATGTGTGTATTGTAAAACTATTCTGACTACCTTATTCTATGCATCTTTTCCCATTTCTGTGTTCCACTAAGGTGCTGTAGTCTTTCACCTGGATTTTTTAGCTCTTGTGAAAGAGCTTCTGTGAGGGGATGAGTACTGAAAATTCCTATTCCACCATCTTGCTGATGTCACTCCTTAGACTTCAGGAGCTCTTGATAGCAAACTGGTTTCATGTTGGAATTACCCAAGGAACTCTCTACTCCTAAAACACAGCCCCAGAGGTCTTGGTTTGACTGGAGCCCTAATTCATTTCTCAAGTAATTCTGCCAAAGATTGTAAAGAGTGCAAAGATTGCTCCCTGGTTGCAAAGATTCAACTTCTTTTCCCTTTTAAGCAAGTGAGTTTAATTTACTAGCTTTATGTCAGCTTAGCTCTATTTTAAAGGCATGAAGAGTATTTTACCTGTAAACTGGTAGAATTCACAAACTCAGTGGTACATTTACAAACTGTGGTACATTTATAGAGTACTTCCCTAAAATTACCTTTGATACAGACTGAAACATATCAGCACAAGATGGCCTCAAATTTATAATAGGAGACAGATTGCGGTCAAGAATCTGAGTATATGTCAAATATCTTAGATTCAAATGTAGCTTCTGTATGATTTGCTACAAAGGATTATATAATCTTTGCCATAGTCTTTACTTCTGTAAGTTTTACTTTTTCTCCTTTATAAATTGGAACTGATAGGGTTGTTTGAGGATTACTTGTTATAGCACATACTAAAACTATAAGACATTTACCAATCTATCTCCCTCCCTTTGTTCCAAGGCATTCCAACATGACTTATGTTTTCAGTATAAAAATTTCTACAAAAAAAACAGATCAGATAATTTTAAATTTAACATATTTTTTTTTACGGTTCAGTTTTTTGGCTGATATGTTTTGAATCGTGGCATGCATATCTATACATTTCAGAATAATTAGGGTTTAAATTTAGAAAACAACATGATCTCTGAATTTACATTTTTTCTGATATAACGGTAGTAATTTCTGATTATTTATGACCTGTTATTTTGTGTATAAAACTTAGGCAACAATATTATTCATGTAATAAAAGTATGGAAAATGGCAACTAAAAAGAATTTTTTTCAAATAGTGTCCAAATTACATCTTTCTCTTCACCATGTTTTATGCCTTTTACGACAGGAAACAAAAAGGTTTGTGATGTCAGTCACTGAGAGTAGGTGAAAAATTAGGTTTAAAACAGTAAATTTAAATTTCCTGACTGAGAAAAATACTGTTTCTTAAAACATTGTCTTTGGTACAATGCTTTCTTTGGGCCTCGAATATTTTGAATGATGCTTCCTACTTTTCACACATTGCTCCAAGATAAGTGAGTTTGTGGTAAGCACCACATTGAACAGCTTGCAATTAGTCATGATTCTTACCAGATGTGAGGAAATCACCCACTCATACATACTTATGCCCATTTAGAAAACATTACTCTAAAGTTAAATCATGGATAGCAGTTACTTTAGTATATACAGTCCATATTAATTCACGTTTTGTAAAACTTACTTTTACATGCCCTAAGTACTATGAAATGATAAAACTGAACAATTAATATATACACAAATATATTCTGTTTAAATATAATTTTAAGGTCATAATTTTAAACATTTTCTTCATGTAATCTAAGACATGAATGGGAATTAAATACCACATTCTCTTTAATAATGTCATGATTTGATATTAAAAAGTAAAAAAGGGGTGGGAAGATCTGGACCTTTCTATGCATTGGACCTCGACTTAAAGAAAAACAAACAAAATTTTCTGTAGCCAACTGGAATTATGACAATCAAGGCTGTCTTTGAAATTATTGGATATCCCTTCCTTCAACCAAAATAAAAATTCTTGATGTGAGTTGTACCCAGCAGACACAAAGCTTAATATATGTACTTGAATTTTATTTCTGCTGAGTATATTTTGTCAGATTTAAATATATTCTTCAACTTCTCAATAAATTAAAAGATGTTATCAAATGTTTATTGAACCCTTTTACAAATACCTGTCTTAAAGTCATGGGGGAATTTGTAATTGAACTTATTGTTTGCCACTTATCATTGTGTGTTAGATGTTCATTAACTCGTGTAATTATCTTGAAAACTCATCAAAGTAGGTACTATCAGCTCTGTTTTGCAGATAAGGAAACCAAGGCACAGAGTGATAGTTTGCCCAGTAACATAAAACAAGCATATAGCAGAGTTGGAATTTGAACCAACAAATGGCTGTATAATTTGTTCTCTTAAACACTGTAGCCATCTATACCAAGGTGGGTGGAAGAAACTGATAATAGTTCAGGACCTACAGTGTGCCTGTCAATGTGCCGGTTATTGTATATATGTTATGTCACATAGTTCTTATGTTTGCACTGTGAAGCAAATATCTATTTTACAGATAAGGAATGAGATTTTGAGATATTCAGTAAAGTTGCACATGCCCACATAGCAAATACATAGCAAACCTGGGATAAAATCCCATGAACTTGCTAGTACATCATGAGCTACCTTATGTTTATAAGGAGTAGTTTGTTTTTGCCATAGTCACCCTGAAAAAAATGGATTAGGAGAAACAGTGAAATGTTGAATAATTGTGGTGAACACTTCAATATGTGATCTTTGTGAAGTGGGGTGGGGAGATTATGGTCTCTTATGAAATTTAGTAATTTATAAGGTGCAATAAGGAAATCAACAAGAACAATTTCTATTTTAGCCTATATCTCACTTTTATGGGATGTTCATAATCTATGAAGAACTGTCTTACTACCTCAGAAAGACTTCCTTTTAATAGTATGTTCTTCTAAACCACCTCCCTCAGAATACCTAATGCCTTTTAGTTACATGTAATGCACCTTTCAAATCTGAACTTGAAATTCACGTGTATATGCATATTGAGTGTTAAGCTTATGTGTACTATATGGGAAATGACAGGGACCAGGAATCATGAAGTGGCTGACCCTAAGCCCCATGCTTTTGTGTTTCTGTAAATACTTATTGAATATCTATCATGTGACAGATACTACACTAAACAATGAAAATACAACAGTTAAAATTTGAGAACTGGCCTATTTGCTCAATTGGTTAAAATGCGGTGTTGATAACATCAAAATCCAGTGTTCAAACCCTGCACTGGCCAGCTGCCAAAAAATTAAATAAATATATACAATTTGACATCTGCTGAGGAAGCGCTGCTAAAATATATGTTCCTCTCCGTCCATACTCATCTTGCTTCAGCATATAGCTGTATCTCTGCCAATAATTTTTACTGAAGAAATAACTGGCTGTTGCCTTTTTAGACACCAGCTTCAGTTATAAAAGTGCTTTTGTGGTCAAGGAATCACTTAAAATTTTGAAAGCAGGCAAAACAGCTTTATGAATAGCTGTCGTCAGGCTTGTCCTTGGAATAAACTTCTGGGAGCTGATCAAGCACTGAAATCCAAAATATGATGCCTATATTAATGTTTTGGAAGTATTTTTAATACAATTTCACAGTACCTACTTTTCGTAAGGAGGTGATAAGTATGAGATGGTAGTTGCATACAGAATCTTCAAATTCTTACTCCATCACTTACTAGCCGTGTCATCCTGACAAGGTTAAACATTATTGAAAACTTTACTCTTCTGCCTGTAAAATAACTGCTACTTTTTATGGTTGCTTTGAGTATTAAATATGGTGATATATGTGAAGCAATTAAGACAGTTCCTGGTGACTAGCAGAGTGCCTGCCACAGAGCTGGCAGTCAATAAATATTTAAGCATATTTAGATTAACCTTTTCTGATAAACAAAAATTTAATTCAATGATGATAATTGAACAACAGATATTTACTGGACATCTAGAAAGTACAAGTATAGTATTGATGCTACAGAGCAGAGAAGGCAAATATTTGTGTTTCAACTGATCATACCCCTTTTCTCTGAGACAAAATTAGACTTCAAGATACTTCTTCTCATGGCACTCTCAGGACAGAGTTCGTGTAGAAATAAAATCTTGTGTCAAATTTGTCACAGAATAAGAAATTCATCTCTACTTGTTGTTATGGTGAAAATTAGTCAACATCATGTCCTTTACGGTCTCTTATGAGCTTGTGACTTGCCCTCATCACCCCCTCAAGGACAAGGTGGAATTTTTCTACTTTTTTAAATTAGTACTTGTGAAAGGAAGGAAACAAAGATGGAAGGAAAAAAAGGAATTAGACCAAGAAAAAAATGTTTGGAATTGCATCTCATGGTGTAGCTACAAAAAATAATCAAGTGAACCAGGTACTGCTTGTCTTAGATATTTTTTATTTATTTAATTTATTTTGTCAATATACGATGTGGTTGATTATTGTGGCCCATCACCAAAACCCCCCTCCCTCCTCCCTCTCTCACCTCCCTCCCAACAATGTCCTTTCTGTTCCCTTGCATCAACTTCAAGGAATTGTAATTGTTATGACTTCTTCCCACCTCCCCCATTTTTTTGTGTATTTATTTATTTATTTTTAGCTCCCACAAGTAAGTGAGAACTTGTGATATTTCTCTTTCTGTGCCTGCCTTGTTTAGCTTAATATAATACTCTCTAGGTCCATCCATGTCATTGCAAATGGCAGTATTTCATCCTTTTTAATAGCTGAGTAGTATTCCACCGTGTAGATTTACCACATTTTCCGTATCTACTCATCTGATGATGGACATTTGGCCTGGTTCCAACTATTAGCTATTGTAAAGAGTGCTGCGATGAACATTGGGGAACAGGTATACGTTCCAGTTGATGATTTCCATTCCTCTGGGTATATTCCCACCAGTGGGATAGCTGCGTCATATGGTAGATCTAGCTGCAATTGCTTGAGGAATCTCCATACCATTTTCCATAGAGGCTGCACCATTTTTCAGTCCCACCAACAATGTATGAGAGTTCCTTTTTCTCCATGACCTCGTCAGCATTTATCGTTCACAGTCTTTTGGATATTAGCCATCCTAACTGGGGTGAGATGGTATCTCAGTGTGGTTTTGATTTGCATTTCCCGAATACTGAGTGATGTAGACCATATTTTCATATGTCTGTTTTGCATTCATATATCTTCCTTTGAGAAATGCCCATTTTGGCTCTTTTTCCCATCAGGGTGATATTGGCAGTGGGTTTATCATATATGGCTTTAATTATGTTGGTATAATTTCCATCTATACCTAACTTATAGAGGGTCTTTGTCATGAATGAATGTTGAATTTTATCAAATGCTTTTTCAGCATCTATAGAGATGACCATATAGTCCTTGTGTTTGATTTTATTAATATGGTGTATCACATTTATTGATTTGTGTATGTTGAACCAACCTTGCATCCCTGGGATGAATCCCACTTGATCGTGGTGAGTAAGTTTACATATGTGTTGCTGTATTCTGTTAGCTAGTATTTTTTGAGGATTTTTGCATCTACATTCATCAAGGATATTGGCCTGTAGCTTTCTTTTCTAGTTGTATCTTTACCTGGTTTTGGTATCAGGATGATGTTTGCTTCATAGAATGAGTTTGGGAGATTTGCCTCTGTTTCAATCTTTTGGAATAGTTTGTAAAGAATTGGTGTCAATTCCTGTTTGAATGTTTGGTAAAATTCTTCTGTGAATCCATCTGTTCCTGGGCTTTTCTTTGTTGAGAGCCTTCTGATAACAGCTTCAATCTCCTTTATTGTTATTGGTCTGTTCCGATTTGCTACGTCTTTTTGACTCAGTTTTGGGAGCTTGTGTGTGTCCAGAAATTTATCCGTATCCTCCAGATTTTCAAATTTGTTGGCATATAGTTGTTTATAGTAGTCTCAAAAAATTCCCTGTATGTCAAATGAATCAGTTGTAACATCCCCCTTTTCATTGTAATTTTTGTTATTTGGGTCTTCTCTCTTCTTTTTTTAGGTAGCCATGCTAATGGCTTGTCAATTTTGTTTCTTTTCAAAAAACCAAGTTTTTGATTTGTTGATCTTTTGTATTGTTTCTTGGGTTTCAGTTTCATTAAGTTCTGCTCTGATCTTAATGATTTCTTTCCATCTGCTAACTTTGGGTCTGGATTGTTCTTGTTTTTCTAGTTTTTTAAGTTGAAGTGTTAGGTTTTTCACTTGCCATCATTCCATTCTTCTGAAGTAAGCTTTTAGTACTGCTTTTGCAGTATCCCACAGGTTTTGGTATGATGTATCATTATTTTCATTAGTTTCAATAAATTTTTTGATTTCCTGTTTGATTTCTTCTTGGACCCATATGTCATTAAGTAGAATACTGTTTAATTGCCACGTGTTTGTATAGTTTCCAGAATTTTGTTTGTTATTGATTTCTAATTTTAATCCATTGTGGTCTGAGAAAATACATGGGATAATTCCAATTTTTTGAATTCATTGAGACTTGATTTGTGACCTAATATGTGATCTATCCTGGAGAATGATCCTTGTGCTGATAAGAAGAATGAATATTCTGAGGTTGTTGGATGGAATGTTCTGTAGATATCTGCCAAATCCAATTGGTCTAGTATGTTGTTTAGATCTTGTGTTTCTCTGATGACTCTTTGCCTAGATAATCTGTCTAATATTGACAGTGGGGTGTTCAGGTCCCCTGCTATTATTGCATTAGTGTCTATTTCCTTCTTTAGGTCTAATAGGGTTTGTTTTATAAATCTGGCTGCTCCA
>NW_007742443.1:0-2685 GCF_000696425.1 Galeopterus variegatus
ACTGTAATGACAGAAAGATTGGGTTGCCAGGGCCTAAGGGGTCTAGGGGAGGGGACTGAGTGTCAAGGAGCACAAAAATGGGATTGTGTGTGGGGGTGGGGTAGTGGAAATGAGCTACATCATGATTGTGGTGGTGCTTACATAATGACATAACATTTGTTAAAATATATTAAATTACACACTTAAAATTGGTGACTGTTAGTTATTGTATGCTCATTTACTCATTATACAAATAAAATAGGTAATAAAATAACAAACAACCTAATAGAAAAATGTGCACAGAAAATAAAAAAAACAGTTCACAGAAGAAAAACTTACAAGGAACCAATAAATACATGAGGAAATGTTCAACATGTTATAATTTAAGAAATGAATATCAAACTAGATTGCAGTTTTCTATCAATCAGATTGACAAAGATTAAAATATTTGCTAGTACCCAGTGCTGCAATGTAGGGACATGCACACTCTACTACAGGTTTTCTTTTGATGAGAATTTAGCAATATCTATCAACATTTTATTTATTTATATATTTTTTGGTGGCTGACTCGTACAGGGATAGAACCCTTGACCTTGGGGTTATAACACTGCACTCTAACCAAGTGAGCTAATCGACCTACTGTCTATCAACATTTTAAATACACATATTCTTAGACCCAGATATTCCACGTATAGAAATTCATCTCAGAGATAGATTTATGCAAATAAAGATATAATAGCAACATACATTTATAGAGTGCTTCATATGCCAGGAATTGTGTTCAGTATTTTATCTAAATTATTTGATGTATTCCTTATAATAACAGTAAATGTTAGGTACTTTTATTATCCTCATTTTACAGATGGGACAACTAAGGTACAAAGAGGAACTTGCTCAAGGTCATACCACTAGTGAGTGGCAGAGTCAGGATTCAAACCCCCGCAGCTTTAGAATTATATATGGCTATAGAATTCATACTCTTAGATACTATGTTATTTTCCATCTCTAAAGAATGTTTAACGTTGCACCATTTGGAACAGTACAATACAAATCAATAGGAGACTGGTTAAACAAATAACATCTATAAAATAAAATACCAGGCACAATTCATTAAAAAATAAAGTAACTTTCTATATATGAAAATTAAAACATGTCATTTCATGGCATTAAATGAAAAAGCTTGTTGCAAACACTACTTACAGCAAAAATATATTTTAAAGCAAAGAAAATAGGAAAATACATATACTTGCATATACAGAGAACACTTCAGGAGGCTAAACATCAAACTGAGTTTAGCAAATACCACTGATATATAATTTTTATTTTTTACTGTATTCCATTCTGCATCATTTGAATATTTTTAAATGATAGGCATGCTACTTTTATTACCAAAAACCCCAACCTGTTTTAAAAACACACTCCCTTATTCCACAAGTATTTTGTAACTTTTACGACATGGATTTACCTTCAGCTCTTGGATTAGGGGGCTTCTTCTGACTCCTAGATTCGTTAACTCTTTCTCATCCCAGCATCTAGCCTTGTATTTTAAATCACTGGACCCTCCAGAGATCACCCCAGACTTTAAAAATAATGTTCCATCAAGAGCCACTGTCTGTAAAATCAAAAATATTTTGCCTTAAAAAAACATACATAAAGAAGACAAAAATAAGGACATAATGTGGCAATTTGTACAGCTGAAAATTTGAAGATGAGAACAACCACTTACTGTACTTTACTGACAAAGTATGTAGTTTACAAAGAGGCACCAGCCAAGAAACAAGACACAAATACAAAACCCCTTTTACTCAGGCCCAAAGCAATTCTAGACAACAAATTAGCAGCAATTACTAAGGTTTGAAATAAGCTGAACATTAGTTCCAAACATATTCAACACTGGTAAGCAAAAACTAAGAATACTTATATGCAGTATCAAATAGTTTGCATTACATAGTCCTGTGTCTGGAGGAATCTTGTCATATATGTCAATGGCATATTTTGAAAATAGCCTTCATAATTTTAGGATACCAAAAATATCGCTCTCTCCAAAGTGGATGTGAAACTGGAACCAACAAAAAAATTTAAATGGAGTCAAGGTATAATACAGTCTGAAGTTTATAGTCCTGCTAGTAAGCATGTGCTTTATGGAGTAAGTGAAAGGCTCCACTGCTTCCCTGCTTCTAAACTGTTGTCATTAAAGCATATTTTACCTCTGCACTGTGTGTACTAGTAATGTGTGCATATGTGTATGTCAGTGTCTCTTATATGACAAACTTCAAAGTCCTTGTGAGGTCCAAGATGACTCGTAGAGTTTCAGCCATAGTGTCTGTGCTTCAAGAAAGAAGACAGGAAGGGAGAATCAGGGTAAAAGGGTCCTATAAGGAAGCTTTCCTGGCAGGCCCAGCAATGACTACCATTTACATCCAGTGGCTATACCTAGATTGCTACACAGTGAAATCAAGGTCCATGAGTAAGGGAGAAGTAGAGAGGAATATTGAGCAGGCAGTTGTCTCTGACACAGACAGGAGGTAGCCAGGGAAAGGGCAGTGGTGGCATGCTGGGGAAAAGGCATGAATGCATAAAATGGATTGTGCATGAGTGTGCACGTGTCACAGGGATGGGAAGGGCAAAGAAGGAATATAGGGCCTGCCAAGGGTTCGGATCCCATGTGGAGACCGGTTCCCGCTCACTGGCTGAACGTGGTGCGGG
>NW_007742443.1:3509-6350 GCF_000696425.1 Galeopterus variegatus
AAAAAAAAAAAAAAAAAAAAAAAAAAAAAAAAAAAGAATTAATTCTCATAGATTACAATAAAATTATAATGTATGTTAATATACCATCAGAAAGCTACAAATATTAATTAAAATAAAGATAAGAAATTAAACTAGGTGGAAAAAGAACAAAGTATAATTAATAATTTAGACTAGTATAATGGCTAAATTATAATATTATAATCACTAAATTTATTTAAATAAGAAAAAGAAAAAAATCAATATATGATATTATGGCAAGTAATTAACCATTTAGGGGAAAAAGCTAAAACCCACATCTAACAATGTACATCAAAATAAATTCCTGACAGATAAACATTAGAATATAAAAGTGAGACCACTGAAGAAAGGTAAATTAAAAAAACAGTGGTAAACTTACGTAAATATATATTTAATCTTATTATAAAGCCCCAGCTGTATATATAAAAATAACTTACAAATATAGTTGTTTATAAAATAACATAAGATATAACATATATGCTATAATACTCACTAGTAGTTCTTTTTAGAGTATGGTTACCACATATGGCAAATAAAAATACAGGATGCCCAGCTAAATTTGAATTTCAGATAAACAAATAATTTTTTTGTATATGTATGGCCAAAGATTTTACTTGGCAACTATCTTAGGGAATGAGGTAGGGTTTTTTCTTTTTCAGCTCCTGTTTTCCAAAGTTTTCTAAACTGAACATTTATCTACTTGTATTTCTGATTTATGTAAACCAAAGTATAACAGAATAAAAATCTACGGGGGCCTGCTTAGAGAGAAGAGAGAGAAGTATATCAAGAATTTTGAGCTAACAAGAATCTGCCAAAATAAACCTAAGTTCTCGTGCCAACTCTCTCTTCCCAACCGTGATACGTGGGCAAGTCAATTTTGCCTCTTTAAACAGTGTGAACAGTGATTTTCTGGAGTTGTTTTTCCTTTATTGCTGCAGTGGCTGATGCTGTTGTTATTGCAACTACTCACTACTGAACACAGTGTGCATTGACACAATGCTTATACATTATTTGATTGATGTAGATGTTATTTCCATTTTACAAAACGGGCCTTGCTTAAAGATATTAAGTAACTTGCCTAAAAGCCATAGGCAATATAGCACAGGGGCTACAGTCCAACTTAGTCAAATACCTAAGTCCATGTTCTTAACTACTATGTTATACATCTCTTTCAAATCTAAACATGTAGTAGGCAACAATACAAAGAATTATGAATCTTAGGAGTTTTCAGTAGTTTTTAGGTACACAACAATTTATTTCTTTTAAATGTCAATGTACCTTCTTTCATTTGACTTACAGTCAAACTGCTATTCCAGAAAAACATTTTTCCCCCAGACTGCAGTTTCCTTCACGTATAGCTCGTATGAGTTGCTCAGTGCCGTAATCCCTGCCTACTTTGGGGGTTACATTCTGAAAAATACCTTGGCTGCCACAGCTGGATCTCACATAAAATAAGGAGTTGAGGAAATTTTTAAATAGCATCACATACAAGTTCAGAGGGCATGGGCCTGCAAAAAAGAACGAATTCTTTGGCATTAAAAACATGTTCTGTATTTCATTCTTTTTTCTGTTTGCATGGTAAATCTTTTGCAACAACATGGATGGACCTTGAGAGAATTATATTAAGTGAAACAAGTCAAGCACAGAAAGAGAAATACCACATGTTCTCTCTTATTGGTAGGAGCTAAAAATAAATAAATAAATTCACACACACACACACACACACGGGCGGGGGAAGAAGACACAACAATTACAATTCCTTGAAGTTGACATGACAAGCAAACAGAAAGGACATTGTTTGGTGGGAGGGGAGAGAGGGAGGAGGGAGGGAGGTTTCGGTAATGGGCCACAATAATCAACCACGTTGTATATCGACAAAATAAAATTTAAAAGAGTGAAAAAAAATAAAAAATAAAAAATGAAAAAAAGAAATTAAATACAAAACAAAACAAAACAAAACAAACAAACAAACAAAGTTCTGTAGGATAACATACTGTTTCCTGAACCAACTTCAATTGTTTCAAGAAACCTTGTTCCCGTGTCATAGGATGGTGAAGTAGATTCTCCTACAATTTTTGTGTTATGCAAAGTATAGTATATTTTTAAGTCCTCTTTTATCGGTTTGAAAAATAATATCCTTTAACATTTCATTTCGGAATGGGTAAGATATTCACATAGTTCAAAATTTAAAAGATATGTAAGAGTAGAGTGAAAAATGTCCCTGGAATTCCTGGCCCCAAACACCCACTACCATCCCTAGATGTAATCAATGCTTTCAATTTCTTGAGTATTCTCCCAGAAATATTTTTGCATATAGAAACAATTACATGCATAAATTTCTTCTCCATTTTTACACAAATAGTCTACTTATTGTTTTTTTTTAACTGAATATATCTTGGAGATTGTCTCATACTTGGACATACATCAAGAGCTTCATGCTTTTTGAAGGCTGCATAGTATTGCATTCTATGTACGTATTCTAATTTTATTGAAGTAGACTTGTATAGGTATCTCGGTTGGTCCCAACTTTTCCTATTACACACAATCAATCAATGGATACACCTTGTGCACACATCATTTCATAAGTGAAAATGATCTATATGTGAAGTTGCTAGAAGGTACAACTTTTAGGAATTCCCCTTCACAGAGCTGGCAGAAATTTATACTCTCAGCGTGAGGGAAAGGCCTCCTTCCCACAGAATGTCGTCACACCTTCTGATGCTGGGTGGTCTGACAGGTGAAAACAGAACCTCTGTGTAGTTTTAAGGGGTATTTCCCATCTTACAGGTGAGGTTAAGTTTTCATGATTAAGAGCTATTATAT
>NW_007742443.1:7277-7810 GCF_000696425.1 Galeopterus variegatus
GTTTATATATAAACCAAAATATTTTGTGATATCACTTGCAATGTTTGAATAAAGAAAATTCTAAAACATAATATCAAACTTATGGAAAACCAAGAGCACAAATTGCAGACATCAGATGATTTCTGTGCAAATGTGACATCTATCCAATTGTACCCAACCTAAAACACAGAAAATTCTCTAAAAGTTCCTGGAATACAGTTAAGATACAAATTAGACAAATAAACATTAAAATTTTGAAATACTGATGAGAACAAGATACAACCTACAGGGTAAAGCTTGTTATTGTGAACAAGTTACAAATCATAAATATCTACTGAGTAAAGGAATAAACAGTCTTTTCCTTATGTGACTTCTCTAAATTTACCAGACAAATCTTCAAAAGTCAATTTTACACATATACAGGTCAATTTTAGCTAATGAGGTAGCAAAGTAAGGAAGACACCTTAATACCTCACTTATTACACTTGCTTAAATTTAATATGTAGAAATCAATGACAGTAATTACTAAAAGACAGTAATCTCATCCTTATTAA
>NW_007742443.1:10753-11006 GCF_000696425.1 Galeopterus variegatus
ACCTTATCAAAGTACTAAAATATTTTCTAAAACTGTAGTAATTAAATAATATTCATTCATTCCCTATTTATTAAATGAGAATCTATGAGGCACCTACTACGTGCAGGACTGAGCTAGACACTGGGTAAACATTACTTAATAAAACAGATACTCTCTGATCTCACACAGTTTTCAGTCTAGTAAGGAAGAAAGACAATCAATAGCCACGTGCATGTAACAAAACACAGCTAGTCACTGTGACCAAAAAAAAAAA
>NW_007742443.1:13121-13585 GCF_000696425.1 Galeopterus variegatus
AGTCAGAAAGTCAAAAAGGATACTGTAAAGAAGATGAAGATGGGTGGCCAGAGAGGTACAAGGAAAACCATGACAGTGTGGTACCATGGAGGCCAGAGGCAGGTGTTTCAAAATAGGTCAAGAGGTTAATAGTGTCAAATACTGAAAACAGGCCATCATAACATGACTGCACAGTGTACAATGATGTAAGTGACAAGCAAGTCAGATACCGAACCCCTGATCCCAGAAGAAATAATGCCGTGAGGGTGACACCCCAAGTAACAGGTGATTTGTATTTTGGTTGATGACATACATAAGCAATACTAGATGCATAGTTAGAGAATAAAAATATGCCAATGATGTCACTGAAAAAGTATTTTTTTAAAAATTAAAACCATAAAGAACATGGGATATGAGTCAATGTATCTGGGGGCTCAGACTACTTCATGGCACCCGTTTCCTTTGGGGATACTGACAATAACTCA
>NW_007742443.1:15550-16359 GCF_000696425.1 Galeopterus variegatus
GTTTTAGATTTCCCTGAAATAGGAAAGGAAACCTAAAATCAATTACAGGAATTCCACCCCAATTAAATTGCATGCCTAACACTTACTATAACATTGTAAGCTGTTATAAATTTGAAATACATCAAAGACAACCATATGAAAATATTTATGAGAGCAAATTTTAAGTTTAAAAAGGCAGTCTGGCATAGAGCTTTGAAGTTGCACAGATCAGGGTTCAAATCTTGACTCCACCATTTGCTGGATATTTGTTCTCCAGCTTCACTCTCGTAGCTTCAAAGTCCAAGAGGATTATTTTCAAATATCTACACAGTTCTTATCTGTCCCTCAAACTAATTCATTCAATAAACATTTATTCACTGGCTACCATGGGGTAGGAACTGGAGATACAATAAAGAACAGGACAGAGTTCTTGCCTTCAAGGAGTAAAGTCTGGTGGGAAAGAGACAAGTAATGACAGTAGTGCGGTTTAATGTTAAACNTGTGTACTATAGCAAGATTGATCTGTCTTACTCCATTACTAAATGATCTAAAACCAGGAGTATATGAAAGTAAAACCACAATTCTTTTCAGTGTACCACTGGGAAAGAGAATACAACACTTTTCAAGTGGAAAAAGACAAGCGTATTCCAAGATAATTATCCTGTTTTACTCACTTATCACACAAATTCACTGAATAAACCTCCACTACGCAAGGTGCCAGAGTTATAAAAATGAGCGAGACAGCTCTTTTGCTGTAGGAACTCACACATGTTGAAAGTAGAGTTCCCATACTGACGTTCTATTATCTCACGTAAGAATTCCATCCAGAG
>NW_007742443.1:21467-21684 GCF_000696425.1 Galeopterus variegatus
AGGAAACAAAGAAAAGAGTCGAGGAGTGAGAACTTTGTATCAGTGAGAGCATTCATTTGATAGACAGAAATAACCAGACACTTGAGAGGTAAAATAGCTGAGTGTTTTTTTTTACTCTACCTACATGCATGTCTTTGTATCCTCCTCCAACTTCTTTATTCGTTTTTTATGATCTTCTATTTGTTCTTTTATTTGTTTTAGATTTCCCTGAAATAGG
>NW_007742444.1:0-6557 GCF_000696425.1 Galeopterus variegatus
TAATTCATCTGTCTGAGTAGTTGCATTACATAGTTGTTTTCCAAACACTTTCGCTTTGGCCTGAATACCCACACTACGGTGAGGGGGTCTTTTCAGAGAAACTTGTGTACTTTTATGCACTGGGCCTTCTTCACAGTGAGTAGGTACAGAAGTGATATCATCAGATAGATTATCAACATGGACTTGTTTTTGCATAATTTCATTTTCACATGTAATCTCTGGTCGCCGGAAGTGTTGGACTGAATGGGAGGGCTCTGTGATAGCTTCCTCCTCCTCCTCCTCCTCCTCCTCGCAATCCGCTGCCGCGAGCAAGTGGACTCAGGAAGAGGGATACAAATTTCGTGCGGGCCGCGCTGAAGTGGTGGAACTGAATCTTAATAGCCTCTACTCCTAGTTTCTCTCAAGATGTTTCTTCATAATTAACCACTACCTGATCCCAGTTTCAACTACAATTTTAACCAGGTTAGAAAAAAGATATTGAGGTCTTATCATTTATTTCTGGAGTGCTAAGAAGAATTAAAGAAACGGTGTGATGTGGTAGAGAACAGAAGGTGGCTACTTTGAATTGAGACGTGGGGGCCCCCTTCTCTACAGAGACCGCACTCAATTTGAAAGCCACAGTAGGAAGAGCCAACCCTGGGATTTCTGGGGTAAGAACCCAGGAATGAGAAACACTCAGAGCAAACATTCTAAAGCAGCAGTGAGTTTGAGGATTTGAGGTTCTTAGTGGAGGCCACTCTGGCAAGGACTTAATGAGCAAAGGTAAAAGCGATGAGAGTTTGGCTGACTATTTTTATGCTTCAGTCTTTAGCACAAATGTATCACCAGAGGTAGGGCCTCAGTTGGTCTTTCTTTGCTCACATTGACTATTTCCTTCAGAAAACATCTGCAGTTATATGATTTGCTACTCACTCACTAGTGTGTGATCTGCTTCCTCACCCACCACTGCGAAGGAAGGGACTGTGTCTTCCAGGTTCACTACTGAATCCCCTGAGACTACTCCAGTGCCTGGAACAATGCAGTTGCTCAATAAATACGTCCTAGGTGAAGAAATGCGATGAGACCTGTTGTTCAGGCCTCTTCTAGTGGTTCAGTTGTGGACAGTTTTGAATGAGCTCCTTCAAGGAGACTTGATTTTCAAGAGATGAATGTGGTTCCGCAGTTGTGAGCAGGATGCTCCTGTGAGCTTCCCAAGGTGATGAGCTGGATGGCAGCATGAGGCACAGGGACTGTTCAAGGTGGGAGACGACAGACAGCGATGTCATATAGAAATCATCCCTGAGCCCATTGTCGCTGAGGGCCACTCCTGCTCCACCAGCCACAGCCTTCCCAGGTGCCATTGGTCTCCCCCAAGGTGGGATGCTAGGAGAGAAAAGGTCTGTGCTGATTATCTATCTGTCAGGAACAACAACAGAGGAGATGCAGAACATGTTAGTCAGGTCTCCTAGTCATGAAGAGGCAGCCTGGGGAAAGAAATTAGACTAAATACTCAAAGCTGCTGTTTCTTCTCATGAGCAAGTCATTTACTAACTCTTGGTCTCAATGTTCTAATCTGGTAAACAGGCAAGTGGACATTTATGTAGGTCTCTTTCCACTTGAGCATTATGAAATCAAAGGGAAGTATTCCAGATGGAACTCTGGTGTGCTAAAAAGCCAATGTCTTAGTCCACTTGGACTGCCATAACAAATACCTTAGGCTGGGTAATTTATAAACAACAGAAATTTATTCCTCACAGTTCTGGAGGCCAGGAAGTTCAAGATCAAGGCACCAGCAGATTCAGTGTCTGGTGAAGGATCGCTCTCTGCTTCAAAGATTGTGCCTTGTTGCTACATCTTCACATGGTAGAAACGGGCAGGGGAGCTCGACCCAGCCTCTTTTCTAGGGGAACTAGTTTTATTCATGAGGGTGGAGCCCTCATGACTTAACGATTTCCCAAAGGTTCCATCTATTAATATTATCACATTGGTTATTAGTTTCCAACATATAAATTTTGGGGGGGACATCAACACTCAGACCAAGGTACCAATGTGTCTGTTCTTAGCAACTAGTAAAGAATCAGGATTTATAACATGCTCCTATGTTATAGAAGAGGGAGCCATTGGGTCAGCCTTATTGGTTTTAATGCTAAAGAGTTAGAGAAGAATTTGGACACATACTAGAATCTAACCAATGCAAGTGGGCAAATTTGATAAAAACAGCACTTTCTTTTCCTTTTTTTCAAGATAATGAAACTGTTAATATGGTAGAGATCTGATACATTTTGAAAGTGGAAATTCAGCTGCTCCTGACCAGGAAGATTATTTTCTACCTATTTAATGTGACCTTACTTTCTCAGATAATGAATTTAAATTACATATTGCAATTTGCTGAGAATGGAAATCTATTTGCCTATTGGTGATATGTGCATTCTTGGTATTTGCCAGACAGCTTCTTGTGGACAAATGATAATAGATTTGGACAGGTAAAATAACAATAAATAATTCTGTCACATAATTACAATGAATTTGTAGTAGATCAGAATCAAGAAACACATTAGCAGAAACATTAAATTATGATGCAAGCTCCATTTTACTTAATACTCATTTTTTTAAAAAAATTTTAGTTGTAGATATCTCAAAATAACATGAGCTTGGCTGGTTTGAGGATATACAGAAATAATGAATGTGCCTGTTCTTATTCTTTCCACTTAAATGTATATTAGATTAAATTTCCATTTGACCTACTCTATCAATGAATGCATAAATCTAGAGAGATATTTCCCATGGGCAGCCATTAGGTTGGATTTTTTTCTAATGTGAAATGTATAATTGAGATAAAAAGGACAAGAAAAGAGAGAATATCTATCATTAGTCCTCAAAGGGGCTGATAGATACAGCTATACAAGACCATCCTGCTGAGGACAGTCCTGGCCAGTCTATTTCCCTGTCCACCAGTGTCAAAGCCGGACCACAGAGGTCACACCGGACTTTATTGTAGGCTATGCTGTTGTTATATTTGTGATTTTGTTGTTGATTTTATTTTTAGTTACTCGTATGCCTTTCATTTAGAGTTCCTAAACAAAGTAAGAGCACCGTGTTCGGTGTTTGTGCAGGTGGCCACCTGTGTATGTACTTACCTGAGTGATTCTGTGTGTGTGTGTGAGAGAGAGAGAGAGAGAGAGACGGAGAGACAGAGAGAGATGGAGAGACAGAGAGAGAGAGAGAGAGAGAGAGAGAGAGAGAGAGAGAGCTGTGTAATGAGACCCTGTGGTTGTGTGTGTGGCTATGTGAAGTAGCCCGTGAAGTTTGCCCCTCCTTTGTTCCAGAGATGGGCTGGGTTTTTCCAACCTGCTCCAAGGCTCTGCCCTTATCTTTTCTGCTGAAGTGGGCATTTTTCTGAGTGCTCTGGAGGCGTGGGGCTTACAGGTGCAGGTGCCTACTGGAATTCCCTCAATCTCTGGTTATTTCTGAGGATGCAACCTCTCTTGCTGCCATTCTCTTCTTTTCTCCTCTTGTTTCTTGCTGTGGGGCAGATTGAATTGTGTCCCCCAAAGTCCATTTATTAGATTACTTCCCACTGTGACTGTTAAGAGGGTGTATTCGTCTGTTTTGTGTTGCTATAATAGAATTACCTGAAACCAGGTAATTTATAAAGAAGAGAGGTTTATTTGGCTCATGATTCTGGGACAGCTGCCTCTGGCACGGGCCTCAGGCTGCTTCTACTCATGGTGGAAAGTGGCAGGAAGCCGGAGGGTACAAGCAGATCACATGGTGAGAGGAAGCAAGAGAGAGAGAGTTTTGGAGGGGACAACACATCCAAACTCCATCAGAAGGTGAGAAATCCTATTATGGTAATTGAAAAGTGGGGCCTTGAAGAGGTTATTAGATTGTAGGACCATGCAGTAGTGCATGGATTAAAAATGCTGGTTAGGGGCCATGGTTCTGAGGGCCTTAAAAGGAGAGCACATGAGAGTCTTTCTCTCTCTGCTTATGCCATCTCGCAATGTGAGTCTTAGTGTCACCACCACTAAGACCATCACCAGATGTGTGCCTTGGACTCTCAACTTCCCAGCCTCAGAAATTGTGAGCAATAAGTTTATTTTCTTGACATTACCCCAGTCTGTGTATTTTGTTATAAGCAACAGAAACGGACTAATACATTTCTCTACATGAACAATGAAACAATTAATAAGGAACTGTGGTACTCAGATACAGTGAGGCTGTTCCTATTCAAGGTGAAGAAAATGGGGTTTCTGCATTCAAGGTGATCACAGTCTGCTAAGGCAGGCAGATCCATAAACAAAAATGTTTCACATCACTGAGACTGTGTGATGACAGACAGCTGCAGAAGATGCTGTGGTATAACTGGGAGATGATCCCATCTGAGTCTCAGGAAAACAGGCTCTGGGGCCTGTCATCCTCGATAAGAAGAGGTTGCCCAGGTGAAGGGAGGAGGGTGACCGGGACACTCAGTCATGTGCTGGCAAGTTGGCTGTCTAGAAAACAACTACCACACTCACAACAAAGACAGATTGGTAGGTTTGCCAATGTCTGTAGTGTAGATACTTTTAATATGGGTGGTTTCAAGCTGGCAGTGGCTTAACATCTAGCCCATCAGATGGTTCTTCAATATTAACCATCAGTGCTGAACTGGTTCTGGCCAGCCCAGCTCATCACTGCCTCCAGGACAAGCTGTGAGAAACAAGCCCCTCATCTCTTCACAGCATTTTCCAGTGGTGATGAAGGGCATTGCTTTAGTTCTCTGGAGCTCCCAGCTGACCCAGTCAGTGGATATGGTGGAGGCTGCTGGGACATTGTGCAGAGATGGCACCTGCAGAAGGTGTGCAGCTGTCGCCTCTGGACACATGCACTGCAAAGACCTTTTCCTACTGTGACCAGAGGGATCAAATGCTGATGGGAGCAGTGAAAGACGAGAGTGCCAAGGAGGAGAGTAGACACAGGCTGGCAAAATGGTGAGTGGAGGAAAGCTGAGAAACAAGCAGATCCTGCCCAATGTACACCTGTCTCCTCCAAAGCCTGAAGGAAATAGGAGGGCGGAAGGGAGAAGCAGCAGGAAAATCCTTCCCAGAGAAGATGTGAACTGAGGAGTTTGTAGACAAAATATGAGGTGGTTTCCAAGAAACTATATGCAGGGAAGATCAGATTACCTGTTTGATTAATTAATCCCTAAGAATATAATTACTGTAAATCTTATTCCTGGAACAAGGTATCTGAACTAAGATTTACCTCTGCAAAGAAATCAATATAAGGCAGGGGTTTCTGAGATAATTAGGGACCAAAAATTAGTGGTGATTTTATATTTAGGTTCCAAGTCTTCATTCACTCAATGTGGAAATGGATGGTAGAAAAGATTTGAACCAGAGGAAAGTGAACAGTTAGTCCCAGGATCATAATGGGGTTTGGGATGGGAAGTGTGTACAATATAACTTGGGCAGAGGGGGCACATGGAAGTGATTTTCATGTGCTTTCCATGTAGAAACAGAGGAGTGTCAGAGCCTTGACTGTGCATGGCTGAGGACAAGCTGGAGAAACAGGTTAGAAAACTGTGTACATGGCATGTGTAGTTGGGCAGCGTGTCACAAAAGGGGGCCAGGGACTCAGAGAGCCACTTATGAAGAGGGAGGTGAGTTTGCTCTGACCCTGAAGCACAGGGGACACAAGCAACTCCAAATGACTCACAGCAACCACTTAGCTGATTTAAAGCCAACTCAAGTTAATAACCAGACGAAACTAATTGAGTTGCATGTGCCCCCAAAATTCAGGAACATTATTGGGAAGTGTGATAGATAAAGAGGATTAATTCCAGGTGGTGGAAGTGGAGAGGAAACAAAGTAGAAGAAGAGTTAGAGGTGAGCAGCAGGTGTGAGGAGGAGCAGGTATGAGGAGGAGCAGGTGTGAGGAAGAGAAGGTGTGAGGAGGAGAAGGTATGAGGAGGAGGAGCAGGTGTGAGAAGGAGAGGGTGTGAGGAGGAGCAGGTGTGAGGAGGAGCAAGTATGAGGAAGAGCAGGTGTGAGGAAGAGCAGGTGTGAGGAGGAGGAACAGATGTGAGGAAGAGCAGGTGTGAGGAGGAGCAAGTGTGAGGAGGAGCAGGCGTGAGGAGGAGCAGGTGTGAGGAAGAGCAGGTGTGAGGAGAAGGAACAGGTGTGAGGAAGAGCAGGTGTGAGGAGGAAGAGCAGGTGTGAGGAGGAGAGCGCGTGAGGAGGAGCAGGTGTGAGGAGCAGCAAGTGTGAGGAAGAGCAGGTGTGAGGAAGAGCAGGTGTGAGGAGGATAAAGTTTGAGGAGGTGTGTCAGGTGTGAGGAGCAGCAGGTGTGAGGAGGAACAGGTGTGAGGAGGAGCAGGTGTGAAGAAGAGCAGGTATGAGGAGGAACAGGTGTGAGGAGGTATGGCAGGTGTGAGGAGCAGTGGGTTTGAAGTGCAGCAGGTGTGAGGAAGAATGGCAGATGTGAAGATGATTCCCCTATCTTAAATATTAATCTCATCAAAAAATATCGTTACAGGGCCGGCCCGGTGGCGCACTGGAGAGTGTGCCGCTTGGGAGTGCAGCGGTGCTCCCGCC
>NW_007742444.1:7162-9429 GCF_000696425.1 Galeopterus variegatus
CCCGTTGCCGGTCCCTGGTACGGGCGCGACACCGAGGGTTGTGATCCCGTTACCAGTCAGTAAAAAAGACAAAAAGGAAAAAAAATATATATCTTTACAGAAACCTCCAGAATGTTTGACTAAATATCTGGCCTTCATGTCTCAGCCAAGTTGACACATAAAATTAACTATCGCAATGTGACTCCCATACAGGAGCCTAAGAGTTAAAATATAAAAGATGAGGACAACTTGGAACCTGACAAATGTCAGAGATAAAATGAAAGGAAAGGAAGTTATTTCCAAGTAATGGTGATAGATGATTCAGATCCAGCCAAAGACGTAAAAGTGTAACATAAAGTAATTGCACTTTATGAACAGGACATTACAGAAACCTAGAGAAAAGGCCTCTGAGTTTTTGAAAGAAGAATTTTTAAAAATCCAATAATACTAATAATGGAGAAGTAGAAGTGAATTGAGTTTTTGGATCTGCAGGGTATGGGGGCAGTTGGTGGATTTGGGAGAACTTTAGTTATAACATAAGTTTAACATTTATTAATAAACCTATGAAGATAAAATAAAATACATAAAAATACTGAAGAAACCGATTAATCTCAGGAAGTTAACTTCAGGGGACTTTGAGGAGGTCAATGTTATACATCTCTCTTCTTCTCACTTTGGTATCACCTGAAGACAGATAAAGGATTCTGAGGGACAGACACCACCTGTGGTCATTGTTTCTGCTGTTCCAGTTGGTCTAGATCTGTGGTCACCATGTGCTTCTGAATATTTCACAAGGAAGGGAACTTACACGCAAGTGACAGGCAAGACTCACCAGTCTCAGACCAGCAGCCAAGCCCAATAAACCAAACACACACAGGACAGGAGCTTCCAGAGGCAGCAGATGTGGAAAGAGCTGAAGGCCAGGGAGCCAAAGGCGAGCCTGAAGATCTGTGACTCTGAGACTCCCCTCTCTCTTAGGAAAGAACACGTGGGGGGCAGAGAAAAGCTGAAGATGTTCCTTCAACATTTTCTCTTCTGAGTAGAGTGAAATTGTCCTTACCAAGTTCTGTGTAATTTATACTCTCACTATGGCAGATTTCAAGCTACCAGCTAATGAAATCCCTAAAAATTTGACAACTAACCAGCGAGAGCGGGTACAAGTTGGTCCACACATCACTGCCTGGGTATACTTTACCATGCCAAGAGGGACTGTGAAAAATTCCTGCTGGAAGTTATACCCACTGTGAAGAGTAAGGACCTGAGGCTCTAGGTTGATTGAGTGACTGGCCTGTGACAGAGAAAGTTGAATGCAGAATATAGATCATGCAGTCTCACTTCTGAGGATACCATAGCTTTTTCTCAGAGATGCTGTGTCCAAGATGCTCAGAATTCATTCTTTGGTACATCTGAGTTTTGATTCAAAATTCAGATACCAGTATTTTAATTTCTTTTTTTTTTTTTTTGATTTTTTTTTTGCTTCAGAGTTCAGAGACCAGTCCTTTATAGTCTTAATCACTGTAAAGGTGACTTGACCATGTCCCAGACGTTTTTTATAGGAAATTAAAAACAAATAATTTAATTCATTCTGTGTCTACTTATAAAAACACATTTTAGCCCATCATTGAATTTGATTTAGATTAATATCTTGTGTGGACTAGTATCCATGGAAATACAAAGCTATATACCTGCAAAAAGTTCCTTCTCTTAGTATCTAAAGTTAGCAAAGACCACATGTCCTGAGTCAGCCACACTGGAACAGTCAGGCACCATGGTACCTCCAGCTCAGGCCAGTGCCCACCACTCATAGAGGCCTGAGAATCACTGGGCCCACACACCCCAAGTCAGCCATGTCAGAGCAGGCAGGTGCCACAGGACCACCAGCCCAGGCCAGTCCTTCTCACTCAGAGAGGCCTGAGAGCTGCTGGGTCCACACACCCCAAGTTAGCTGTGCAAGAACATGCAGGCACTGTGGGACCCCGAGCCCAGGCCAGTCATTGCTGCCCAGAGAGGCCTGAGAGCCACCAGGCCCATTTGTCCTGAGTCAGCTGTGCTGGAGCAGTAAGGTGGTGTGGGACCCTGAGCCCAGGCCAGTCCCCACTGCCCATAATTGGCAGTCCCTTCAGGATCCAGGCCAGACATCAGGGTGGAAAAAGTGGACCATGATACCCCCTGCAACAATGACTAAACACCAAAGGAAAGATACCAGAAATATGAAAAATCAAGAAAGTACATCACCACCAAAGGAAAATAATAACACTCAAGCTCTAGATCCTATAGAATAGGAAGTC
>NW_007742444.1:12314-13745 GCF_000696425.1 Galeopterus variegatus
TGTGGTATATCTACACAATGGAATATTACTCTGCTATAAAAAAGAATGAAATACTGCCATTCATAACAACATGGATGGATTTAGAGAAAATTATATTAAGTGAGACAAGTCAGGCACAGAAAGAGAAATATCACAGGTTCTCACTTATTTGTGGGAGCTAAATATAAATATGTACACACATACACACACACACATACACAAATAAAGGGTTGGGGAGAAGAAGACACAACAATCACAACAATTCCTTAAACTTGTTAAGAGAAGTGAACAGATATGATGTAGTGGGGGAGGGAGGGAAGAGAGGGAGGGGGAAAGGAGGACTGGGTAAAGGGACACGAAAATCAACTACAACATATTTTGAGAAGTTAAAATAAAATAAAAAATAAAGATAGTTTGTGCCTGTCTTATAGGCTGTTTATAGATAACTTGGTCATTTTTCAACTGTGTTTTGATTTTCATGAAATTGCTTTTGGATTAAAACCAAACATTATAGGTTTTATCTACAATGACAAATTTGGAAAACAAAAATTGTAAAAATCTAGAATAATGAGAAATAAAAACAGCTGTAGAAAGTTTCAAAATTAAGGAAGGATCAATTGTCCTGAAATAAACATTGTTTTTCTCTTTGCCTCTTTATTTCAATTTGAACATTGTGCATTCTAATGCACTCTTCCAAATTCTCTGCTGTGGTGCTTCACCCTGACAGTTGAGTAAAAAACTAACCAATAATGCATTTGATTAATGATTAGAGTTGCGAATGGCCATTGTTCCACAAGCATAAGAACCACAGGGTAAGGGGTGTGTCTTTTGCCTTTTGGTTTCTTTCACTAAGCACAATGTTTTTAAGACTTACCTATATTGTAGCATGGACAGGATTTCATTTATTTTGTTCACATTTAATGTATCCATTATCATCAATTTATCATCAGTTGATGGACATTTTGTGGTTTTTTTTTTCCACCTTTTAACTCTTGTAAATAATGCCGATATGAACATGTGAATAATGCTGATTCTTTTTGTAGGGCTGTTCATATGGTTGTGAACTCCCACAGGTTTTGTTTGTCTGGGAAATACACTATTTTTTCCTTATTTCTGAAGGATAGCCTTGATGGATATAGAATTCTTGGCTGGGAGGTTTTTTTTGTTCCTCTGAGCATTGCATGAGCCCTGCATCCTATAAATTTTGACATGGTGCACTTTATATCAAAGTATTCTCTAATTTTCCTGTGATTTTTCTTTTTACCCATTGTTTATTTAGGAGAGTGTTGCTTAATTTCCACACAAGTGTGAATTTTCTAAATTTCCTTCTGTTATTGTAGTCAGAGAACATATTTTCTATCATTTTCTAGGATCTTAGCCTTTTTGAATGTATTAAGACTTGTTTTATACCCCCCCTCCCCCCAAAAAAAGATTGTTTGGGAACCAATGCCT
>NW_007742444.1:14687-17889 GCF_000696425.1 Galeopterus variegatus
CTAAAAGGGGTAATTTAATCTTAGAGAACGTAGCCACAAAACACCCAAGGAGATTCAACTTACTGTGGAGTTTTTGTTTATTTGCAGAGCCTTAATGAATGTCAACTATAAACTATCTGGTTATCTCCCATTTTATGTAAGGGGAAGGAATGAAATAAAGGAGAAAAAGGGAAAGAAAAGAATGGAGAAGAAGAGATGGAAGGCTGACTCAGCATGGTGCTGGCTGCTTTCAGGTGTGTGAGCCTTGTTAATTCATTACAGCCAGCCTTGAAGAGAAGTGTCCTAATCCACAGTTAATCACTGAGAAAACAGACCTGGTCTGACAAAGAAAAAGGGATTATTATCTTCTAAAATCCCTGTTTATTTTACCTTTAAATGCTTAGTCAGTAATCACTTAACACTAAGAATATATGACCATGGGCAAATCTGATTTCTGCCACATAACAGATCCATATTAATATTAGCATAGAATAATCAAAACTCCATATCGGCTCAGAAACACGGGAGAAAGTAGCTTTACTCTTTAATTCATTGAACTCTTCTTCCTAAAATGATGAAAAACTCCTGAAAGATAAAGATGTTTAATTTATAATGATGAAGCTCATCTTGCCTTTGCACTGATGGGATTCAAATAAGAGCTGGTCTATTTGAGCGGTAGATTTAGATTCTTTAGAGTAGTTAATATAGGCTGAGTTCTCTACAGAAGTTACAAGTCACTGGGCATGTATTATGTCCACAGCTTATAATTCTTTGATAATGAAAAACATATTCACAGGGCAAGAGAGAGGTCCCATTTTCCACCAGACCCTTCCTCATCCCCACACCACCTCCATGAGAGCCCCCTCTGCCCCGTCCAGGGAGGGAGCACAGTTCACATGCACCTGTGTTTAGGACCGTGGCTGTGGTGCATGACGTGGGAAGACCTAAAATGACCATAGACACTTTCTGAGGGTGCCTCCTTCTCAGCTGACAATCTTGGTTCCTCTAAGGCCCTGGCCGTCTGAGAAGTTACACCAAATTCTTGGTGTAACTCAGTTTCATCTCCCCCTGAGGGGTTGGGCCTCACCCCGTGCCCAGCAGGAGTGCCAAGTTGCATACCACACAGTGATGGTGATGGTGAACACCTCCCTGGGTCACTGCGGCTGACACAGAGCACCCAGCAGGCTTGCAGCTGGATTTGCATCAGCTTCAGGACACGAGGCGGCGGGGGTGTGGGGGGTACCCTGGGAACGTGGAGTGTAGCTCTTCGTATCTGCCTTTTACCACAGCAGAATAAAACTACCAGGCGTCTGGTGACTGCAGTGGCCAGAACTACTCTAGGGACTTTTCACACTAGTTCATCTAATCCCTCCACAGCCACCCAGGAAGGAAAGTATTATCAGTCCCATTTTACAGAGTAGGAAGGTGCATAAAACCCCACAATTATACTGAAGAGGGGATTTTACAGCAGGCATCCTGAGTCGGGTCTCCCTTCTTCAGCATGTGCTCCTGCTTCAGCATGCCCCTAGGACCCCTCATCCCAGGACACCCTCCTTGTCCACCCTGGGCTTCCTGCAGGACTGACCTCAGTAATTCTTGTCTGCTCTCGTAGATGTGGTGAATGTCTTGCTCCTCCCCCAGGTGGCGCTCATCCCGCTGGTGGACCTGACGGTGCTCCTCCACTCAGAACCTTCATCCCTTCTCACTGCTGTGCATGCAGGTGGGTGGCAAACCTCCCAGCCAGGCATGCAGGGCCTGCCATCTGTCTAGTCTCACCCTTCACATACCAGAGCATCTTCCCAAGTGACTCACCCAGAGCTCCTGGAGCAGACCTTCTGCCTTCTCACCTCCCACTTGCTCATCCTGGAGCATTTCGCTATATTCACACACACAAATCCAGCCTACCCTTTAAGGCACACCTCAAATTCTACCTGATCTTGTCATCTTGGTGACTCCCTAGGGAGCTGTAAAGTCTCTTTTTCTGACTTCCACAGCATGTAACCTGGAGGTGCTCCTGGGATGTACCACTTGCCCCTTGCCTTCATTACACCTCTGCCTCCTGCAGTCTGACTCTCTTGTGGTGCCAGCCGGCACCATGCACAGTGCTTTGAACTCAGCTAATACTCAACAAACACTCTGTCTTCAGGGCTGGTACTAGGGCTGTTTTCTCTCTGAGATCCATATTGCTTGATTCCTTTTCCCTGCTCTAGCTTGGTTTTACCACCGGAGCCACCACACAGTGGGAGGGAGAAGCCAGGACACTGTTGGCCCTTTTCCTCTGCGGCAGTTGTCATCTCTGGTAGTCGGTGTTTCTTCCTGGCTCCAGCTTCACCAGATAGACTTGCCATATTTTTAGCCTCTGCTAGGTAGCCCCAGCTTCTGGGCTCCAGAACCCCACCTCTCTCTGTGTCCCCAGCCCTGTGTGCAGCAGTTCCTTCCGCCATGGCTCTTGGGTCCCTCATCATCCCCTGTTAGCTTCTTTCATCTTCTATGACCTGTGGAACCACATCTCTGTTCTTTCCAATGCTGAGATTATTTTTTCTTTTCATACCTGGAGTCTGACTGAAACTAATTCTAACCCTGGAAACTTCGGGCCAGATTAAGGGGAAAGTGGGCAAGGCCCATGGGAAAGGTGGTTGAGCGAGGCCATGGGCAGGATCTTGAGTTGTCCAGGTGGCCATCTGTCCTGTCTGTGTATGGTGTCCCCTCATGCTCACCAGTGACTCACTGCCAGCCTTGTGCCCAGAAGGCCATGCTATTGACTCAGAGTCACTGAGGAGCCACAGTCCAGTTCGGTTAACAGAAGGATATTTCTTTCATTCACACTGTCTTTGGCAGAGATTGTTGAGAGAGAAGCTCAGAGAGCTTTTTCCTGCCTGGGCTTGCAGCAACGTCCATGCTGGGCACATCAAAGGTAGAAAGAAGTCTCAGGGAGGAGACTGGTTGTACCAGAATGTCATCCCTGGTTTCTTTCCCTAAGCTTTCTTCCCCCAGCTCCTTTCCAGGACTCACTGACTCTGTGAGAACAGTGGATACAGCGGTATTTCTGAGCACCTTATTGTGATTCATTCACAAAACCATTACAGTCAAAGCTGTCTCGACATTTTTCTCCTCTTCTCTTTCCTTCTCATGACCTGCGTCCCACTGAACTGCTATGTCATCCTCTCTGCTTCCAAATACATCATGTCAAAAACAAAACTATCAAGCCAAATACTAGGCAAGA
>NW_007742444.1:21031-21683 GCF_000696425.1 Galeopterus variegatus
TGCGACATGCATGAAAAACGGTCTTTCTCATTTTGTCAGTTTGTAGAAATTAATAAAAATCCTCTCAATTTTTTTTTCATCTTTCACAAATCATTTATGCACATATGAAAGCAGCAATTCTGCTTAGTACTTTCTTTCTTTCTTTTAAGAGGCTTTTCATAAGGGAAAACCTTGAGATGTCCCACGCAACCTTAGACAGTATATACTAAGTCTGTGGCTTTTGAAGACTGAAAATATTCCTGCTTTAGTTTTTCTCATGGTACCTTAGTTCATCCCAAGATATTAGTTAAAGAATGCATCATCTGGAGAATGGTGGAGAGAGGGAGGGTCTTCATTTTCAAGGAAATGCTCTAATAATCTAAAAATGTCACTGGCACTAACCCCCCAGGACCCTGGGTCACGTGCAGAGCACAGATGTCCCCATAGAGCTGGGGGACCACATGGAGTCAGTCTCTCTGGGCCCTGGGAGATGGTGCCTCTGAGATCCAGGGTGGCTGCAATTAGTGTGCAGTGTAAGGCTTAGTGCTCTCCTGTGTAGAGCTGGAAAAGGAAAGTTTCACATCCCTGGGGGGAATCCAGAGGGTCAACTGCAGAGACAAGCTGGGAAACTTTACTCTGGATTTATTCAAAATTATTAAAATTTCAATACTTC
>NW_007742445.1:0-1019 GCF_000696425.1 Galeopterus variegatus
TGACTCTTATTTTCTTGTTCCATGTCTGTCATTATGGCAGAACATTTATTTGTTGTTTTCTTTATTTGTTGTTTCTTAAATTGTAAATGGTCAGACATACCTATAACTAATGTTTCTAATTGCATGTGTGTGACTTATGAAGTCTTTAGTGATTTGGAACAACTGTTGCTGCTCCTTTCAAACCCATGCCAGTTCCCCAAGTGTGGAAAGGGTGGAGTGTAGATATTCCTGGTCACCTCCACCTGCCTGTACTAGTCACCCATGTTTGGATCTGAAGTAGGACTTGGAGAAGTCACCATTGGAACTCATCGAATGGCCCCTTGTAATGCAGCAATAACAATACAAATTTAATAAGGATTTTCCAACGTTATGTAAACTGAAACATTTGATAAAACACTGGTAAACCTAGTAATAATTTATAATTTATAATAATGCCTTAAATTATTTGAATGCTCCCTGCACCCCAGGCTCTGACGTAACTGTGTATATCATTTAATCTTCTCAACAGTCATGCAAAGCAGGTTCTAATATTATCTCCAGTTTAGAGATGAGTGAACCAAGATGTGGAGAGGTTAAGAAACTCACTAAGGTTACCCCAAGGTCACCTGGATAACTGAGCCCCAAGGAAAATATATAACTTCTTAATCTAGTGTTTCACCACTTTTATTTTCCAAACATCCTTAAGGGAGTCCTTATAGCAGAATACTACAAAATAGAATGATAAAGCAACAAAATCCACTATTTTAATGTTATTGCAAAGCAAAGTGGCTATAGGTTTCTGCAAATAGAGTCTTGNTCTGGTGAAGGCTTTCCTTGATGGTGACTTCAGTGAGGACAGGGTATCACGTTGCAGAAATCGTGGGGCAGAGAGAGCAAGAAAGAGACAAACTCAGAACCACGCCCCTGGCCACCATTACTAATCCATTCACTACGGCATGGTCCTACAATCTAATCACCGCTTCAAGGCTCCACCTTTTAATTACCATAATAGGATTTCCCACCCTCAACAGTTACACTGG
>NW_007742445.1:6036-6954 GCF_000696425.1 Galeopterus variegatus
AATACTGAAAGATGCTTGAGAATATCAGACAGAATGATAAATACGTATCTTTTTCTTGCCACCTAACAATAAGGCCTAGGACTTTATTACTTGCAAAATTCTGGAAGATGACAGAGCCAGACAAAGGAAACCTCCAAAACTGTTCTCGCGATGACTGTGTCCTATCATTAGCCTTCTTGCTTTTTATTTCTAAAGTGGAAACATTGATGCCACATACCATTTTTAAAGAAACAGAAACCATTTTTAAAGAAACCTCCAAATTCACCGTGTTTCTTGTATACACTCCCCTTTTAGGGTTTCTGATTCTCCTGACGCTGGAGATAGTTTCTGAGCTAAGAATATCAGACATGTCTATATTTGTGTTCTAGTCAAATAATCCATCCTATGGACAGCACAGAGTATTTGTAGCTAAAAACCCCCAATCCAAATGCTTTGCGCAGATTGAAGAATACATTAGTACCATCCACATCAAAGCATAAGACCAGCTAGGTGACTGACTTTAGTGGGCTCACATTCTTATAAGCAAGAAAAGGGTTAAGACAGCATTTGTGCCAAAAGTGAAGAATACGTTATATGTAGTTTTATTTATACTGGGTCCTTTTCAAGTTTATATTAGACTGGATTTTTTAATCTTAATTTTATCACTTGCAGACTGGGAACTTTCTGCTGGTTTCCTCCCCTTTTTTGGCATCCTAAGGGCTAGAATATAATTTGGTTGACATTAAAATATAATCAATCTGTATTAGTCTGATTCTGTTGCTTATAACAAAATGCATGGAACTGGGTATTTTATAAAGAAAACAAAATTTAATGCTTACAGTTTCTGAGGCTAGGAAGTCTGAAGTCAGGGGAACACATCTGGTGAAGGCTTTCCTTGATGGTGACTTCAGTGAGGACAGGGTATCACGTTGCAGAAAT
>NW_007742445.1:7977-9133 GCF_000696425.1 Galeopterus variegatus
TCTGGTGAAGGCTTTCCTTGATGGTGACTTCAGTGAGGACAGGGTATCACGTTGCAGAAATGGTGGGGCAGAGAGAGCAAGAAAGAGACAAACTCAGAACCACGCCCCTGGCCACCATTACTAATCCATTCACTACGGCACGGTCCTACAAGGTCCTACAATCTAATCACCACTTCAAGGCTCCACCTTTTAATTACCATAATAGGATTTCCCACCCTCAACAGTTACACTGGGAATTAACTTCTATTATATGGACTTTGGGGGACACAATTCAATCAACTGACAGCACAATCTAACAAGTCAAGCATCTGATAGAGATAATATTTGCAATGCATATAATAGACATAAAGTTAATATCCCTAATATATAAAGAGCTCTTATAAATTGATAAGAAAAATTCAAATAGCCCATTACAAAGCGAACCAAAGATGTGAATAGGCAATTCATATAAGAGTAAGTTCTGATGTCCATTAAGTAGATGAAATGATATTCTATCCACTGCTATTAGTATAATGTAAATGAGATGTTATTCTTCTGACTGGCCAATAAGAGAAAAAAATACCTACTGCTAGTAAGGATGCTGATAAAAGAGGAGTCTCACCCATTACTGATGTAAATATGAAATTACATTTTTGGGAAAGCAATCTTACAGTCCTTGTTAAGAATACAGAAACTTTTTTACCCAGTAGTACCACTCCTGAAAAGATAGATTATACAAATAAAAACACCAGCATACAATATGTGAGGGAGATGTATTATAAAAATAAAAACACCAGCATACTTATATAAGGGTATGTATCTTAGGTGTTTATAGGAGCATTGTTTCTCTCCTTCCTCCAAAAAATCTACCTCACGTATTGAATGTGTATCAATACATTATAGATTATATATTAATTAGATTATAAGAGCTCGTCGGATGTGGTTAATGATTAAATTAAATTACTCCTGGCTAACTTAGAGATTTTTCATGATGTTATGAGAGAAGAATAGATCCCATTTTATAAAACACACAGACCCCCATCCCTCAGATCTGTATATCTGTCTTGTTATGTGATTGCATGAACATGGAGAAAGATCTAGAGGGGTATTCACTACGCTGTTAACACTGGTTATGTGGGTAGGGTGGAAATAACTTCAAAGAAATGGCTCTGAAATA
>NW_007742445.1:13208-21673 GCF_000696425.1 Galeopterus variegatus
ATTTTTTGCTCTTTAGTGAGACTATATTGCTTAGACATCAGTGGAAAAAGCAAGAGAAAAACTGTCATCTTAGATAAAAGTAATTTTTTCTAACTTTTAGTTGAATCACTGGATCTTGAATGCATCTGAGTAGTTTTCCATATCTTATGTTTCATTTATTGTAAATGCAATTGTTTTGTTCAATAGCATTCCTTAAAGTCTCAAATATTAAGATGAAATATGATGATTAAAATAATGTTGGTTTATGCATGTGATATGTGTTTTCCTAAAGCAATTACATAATACATTTTTATCTCATAGCAACAAAAGAGTTAGGTATCCTTTTAGTTCTCATCCAGTTAGGCAAGAAAGACTGTGGATGATCATTAGGAATCAGATCCTCCTAGACAGAAAAAATGTTAGGAAGTTTTCTCTTTCAGTTTCTTTGATGAATTTCATTTACTTTATAGCGATTTTTACATACCTGTTTTGATACACACCCGTTTGATACATACCTTGTTTGTGTTCAGTGAAATTCATTTAAAGGACCAGTGATGAACTTTCTAAGTGCTAAGCTGTTGGGGAACTCAGAATACAGGAATGTTTCAGAAACATATAAGTTCTTAGGGCTGTGTAATCTGAATTTTATTAGGCATAGGGACCTTTTGTTGTCCATGTGTTACAAAACATTGTAAAGTCATATCTGCTCTCACTTGCCTCCCCTTTCCTGTAATTATGGATACTCAATAGGGTAACAATACATCGCAATTTAATTTTTTCAATCTGTGCAATGACTTCAAGCATTTATTCCTACCCTCTCTTCTAACCCCCACTTTCAGACACACATTCCAGCAGACCTTATTACTCTTTTGAATTCATGCTGTTTTAAGGCTTGAGTTTCTTCTTTACGAAGTCCCACTGGAATGTTCTGAAAGGCTTTGCCCTCCTGTATCAGTGTATACCAGCTGATATACCTGATTACCTGAGTCCTGGCTCCTCTCTGCCCAATACTGTGAGTGTGCCATTTAGGACTTGATTGCTCTGTGCCTAAACTTTCAAAATCTTGCCTAAGGCTTCAGTTAAGTTTCTTCTTACTCTTACTTTAACTTCATTATTTCTGGTTAATCTCTTATATATCTAGTGTATATGCTTTTATGTTTGCGATCATACCATAGGTGGTATGTGTTTAGATAATGCCCTTCCTCCCTCCCCAGAGCACTCCCCCAACAATATGGGAAACACGGTTGCTCACCGTCCTGTCACTGGATAATGTTATTTCCCATTTTGTGGGGGACCTGCCCATTGTTCCCCAAATCCCCTTCACTCTTGACTCCTAGAAGCCCAATGCCTGGACACTTGACCTTGTATCCCCTAGCTGGGAATGCAGATTTTCTTTTATCACCTGCCAACGCTCATTCCACACACATTTCATGTGATGGGATGCATGGAATGGTAGACGTTGTGGGTGAAACACAAGAGGTTGCTGATGGATGGATATATGAATGTTTTGCTATGGTAATGAAATCGCTTTATACAAGAAAATAATAGAAATGGGGACTGTTCAGTGTAGAAAAAGGTAATAAAACAGTAGAGGAATAGCAATACAAGCAGTTCATAGTTTTAATTTTATATAGATCCCTGATCTGAAAGTCTAAAGAATATTATAAGTCAATTAAGATAATCGTTCTAAAGATCATCATGCATAGTTTTTTAGGTACAGGGTAATCTGGGAAGTGGCGGACTGTATTATGTTTTCATAGAAACAGTTCTTTAGGACTTAATTAGAATAAGCAGAAGGGAGGAGAAAAGGAAACAGCACTTGGAATTCACAAGATTGATTTTCTCCTCATCATTTACTGAGACAGGACGACACCTTCTTGGAGGAGACAGAATCTTTCATTTCAGGGAACACTTTGCATGGATTTACCTAAGACCCTGTGTCTCATTCTAGAGGAATGCTCTAGTACTGTCAGTCACAATATTATTTGGCCGTAACTAGCCTCGGTTTATTGTCCTATAAGTTAGAAGTGGTGGTATTTTCTAATCATGATGGCATATTTAATGTAAGTTATTTTCATGAGCACAGTGTGATCCATTGCAGTGGTGATGAGCTGTCTTCCTGGCAGTGGGTAATAATGTGACTTGACTGTCAGTCTATGGGTGACCTGTGAAAAGTGCTCAGACCCTTCTGGTTGGGGATTGTGTGAGACTCAGGAGTGTCTTCATGGGTGTGCAGTGAGGGACACATTTGTTTCCACTTCAGGCAGCTTCATGCTGCTTAGATATGGGCTGAGATGCACAGCCCCTGAGGGGCTGAATTCAGAGGATGCCTACTATATAGATAAGGTATAGAGTGCACTTGCAAAAACTCGCTTCCTGTTTCTGTTTTACCCCAGTGCATAGCTGAATGGTGTCCATTTACACTTTATTAAACTCTGGAGCCCTCAAAGAACATACTAAGGGTGTGCTGTTTTGCCCTGTTTCTTTTGCCAGGGCTGGAACAGCTAGCTTAGTTTGCATGGAGGTTGAGAATAGTTTTGGAAGTGGTGTTGTAAGCTATTTTATTTATAGTTACATAGTGTACATCGTTTTTCAAATTATCACAGGATGAAATGAGAAATCCCTTCATGGAAAAAAAGTCCAGATGGAAATTGTCATTTGCTGTAACTCAAGAATAAATATAGTAAGTGATAGAGAATGCTCTGTTGTGGAAATGTAGGCAGCTTATATGTTTTTTTTTCTTTGATGGCAGATTTTTTTATTTACTTATTTATAATCTGTGAAAAGAGTAGCCTGGATTCCTTGAAAGATTAAAGACAAGTGAAATGAAAATCCTGATCATTGGGAGTTTGACTGCTGAATGAATGCCCAGGGAAATCAGACAGTAAAGCAGCCCCAGGAAAATGTAACAAAACGCTTTCAAAAGGTGAATAAAGAAAGGACCTGACTCTTTGGAGCCTTTGTATATCAAAGAAAATTTGTTAGTTATATGTACTTTATTTTTCCTAAGATCTCTATCTTTTTGGAGTGTATTGTTATTAATTTTTAATTCTCTTAATAGATAGAACCACAAGATCATATGATTTTTTTTCCAGTTATTATAGGTGTAGGTGCATGCTTATCAATTATTTACAAACATTTTTTTACTTAATAAAACCAAATGAAAGGTACTAGAAAATAAAACTTCTAGGATTAACTTTTAATTAAGTTTCTAAAAGTGAGAAATTCTCAAGCTAGAAGAGATTTGTCCCGTCTAATTATTTTTATAGGTATTTTCATAGGAAGTTGCATCAAAATTTTTTTTTATTGGGATTGCATTATGCCTGCATATAGAAAAAACAAAATTCTAAAGAAAAGATAGAGTATCATGCTTAATCTTAACCAGAGAACAGAAGGGGATTTTATTTGTTTGTTAAAGCCACAGAGTTTTCCAAAGTCTTTGTCTCTTCCTGGAGACTCTGATTTGAGCAGCTGCGTGACTGATCAGCGGGAACCACCCTGACGGTGACACAGTCCCCGCATCTAAAGCCTGGTGTCTGAGGTGCTTTCTCTCTGTGGCCAGGTGCATTTAATAATTTCTCAACACCTCCTCAGGGAGAGAAGTCTACTTTTCCACAGGCAGAAACTTAGTCATGGAAAGGTTTAAGAGGTCAGCTAGGAAATCATTTACGGAGCCTCAGGTGAGGAGCCTCCACCACACGCAGGTAAAGGTACCGACGCAGGTAAAGGTCCTGTCGCAGGTGTGGGTGGGAAGGGAGAGCCAGGGGCTGGGGGCGCCCAACACAGTTGGATGGACAGAGAGGTATGTGTGGATTTAGTTTTTGCTTGGCCTTGAACTCAGCCTGGCAGATCATTACAGTGTGTGTTATACAGTTTCTGTCTTGCCAGGTGGGCCAGTAACTTCATTGCCTGGGGTTGCCAGAGAAGGGCTTTGGAGTCCTTAGATGAGAGATCTGAATCCAACGTTTTACTGTGGGATATCATATACTCTGATGGTTTAGAGAGAGAAGCATGTTTGGGTGAATGATTATCTTCTTTTGGCTTTCCTGGTGTATCATTTTCGTGTGTCTTCAAGCCATGCTTTTAACTGGTGGGTGTGAAACTGAACTTGTATGTAGAAAACCTGTTTGAGGATGAGCCAGGATGCCAAGGGTAACTGAGGAGCATCCAGGTGACATCAGCACTCCTGGGGTCTAGTTTCAGCTCTGCTGCCAAGTAGCCCAGTGGTTCTTGGGGAAATGACGTCCGCTCTTGGGGCCTCAGTTTCCACCCCTGGGAAAAGAAGAGGTTGCAGTAAAATCAGTTTGTCAAGTAACTGTGTTAAAAATGGCCCCAAAGTTTCTTCAAAGCACTCGGAGAAAGGGCAGGAGCTGGGCTAAGGCTTTTGAAATTAGGTTTCTTCTGTTAGGAAAAAATTTGAAAATCTGTAGAATAAATGCTCCTGGAGCTCCTTTTGACTCTAGGACATTTATTTTAAAAGTATAACTTAAACTTAAAACTTGCCTTGAAACTGTTTCCGTTCACAGTGGCTACAGAATGGAGTGGTTTATTTATTTTTTATTTATTTTTTCCTTTTTGTCTTTTTTACTGACCGGTAACGGGATCGCAACCCTCGGTGTTGCGCCCGCACTGCGCTCAGCCAGTGAGTGGGAACCTGTCTCCACATGGGATCCGAACCCTCAGCAGGAGCGCCGCCGCACTCCCAAGCGGCGCACTCTCCAGTGCGCCACCGGGCCGGCCAGAATGGAGAGGTTTAGACATCCAAGAGAAACTGCTGCCTGGGTTCGAATCTCACCTTTGCCATTTAGTAACTGTGACCTTGTGCATGTTCAATGTCCCTGTGCCTCAGTTTTTTCAAATGGAATACGAGGATAATAATAATAGTAACCCTCTTACTGTGTTGTTGTGAGGATGAATAAGTTAATTATAAAATACTTAGAACCATGCTTGACACTTCTTAAGCACTATGTAGGGGTTAAAATTTTAAAAAGATGCTCGTCATTTGGAAAACTTGTTTCATAACATGGAGAGAATTTCTTTAGTTTGAGAGCAATTTCAGTATGTACTGCATATCTAGTGTGTTTCAAGTTTGATTTAATAAGTTGTAACCTAAGAATTTGTGTGGAGGGGACATCCTAGACCAAGAGAACACTTCAGCAAGTTTTGGAAGTGTAGAAGTTCCAGAGGTAGAAAAGTCTAGTGTAGTTAAGAGATATGTGCTGGAGTGTTTCAGTGTGCGTAGGATTCCATGCTTAGGGAGTGAGACTTCTAGCTATCAGTGTAGGGGGTGATAGGGGTTGTGATGATGGTGATGATGATAATGGTGTTGACAGAGGTGGTTGTGATGGTGATGATAGGGGTAGTGGTGATGGTGGGGTTTGTGGTGGTGGTGATGATGATGGTGGTGGTGGTCATGATGATGGTGATGGTCATGGTGATGATAATAATGGTGGTGATGGAGGTGGTAGTGATGGTGGAGGTGGTAGTGATGATAATTGTAGTGGTGATGGTGATGATGATGATGGTGGTGATGGTGAATGATGGTGGTGGTGGTCATGATGATGGTGATGGTCATGGTGATGATAATAATGGTGGTGATGGAGGTGGTAGTGATGATAATTGTAGTGGTGATGGTGATGATGATGATGGTGGTGATGGTGATAATCGTAGTGGTGATGATGGTGATGAAGGTGATGGTGGTGATGGTGATGATGGTCTTGGGTGATGGTGGTGATGACGGTAATGATGGTGATGCTAGTGGTGCTGGTGAGGTAGGATTGCAGACTCTCCTGTTTCTGCAACTATTGTGCTGGGTTTGAATCACCCAGAGCTTAAAGGCATGTGGCAGACTGCTACATCAATTGAAAAGAAATGGTTCAGTTAAACTAGCAGCCAGAAGAGAAGAGATGTGGGGGGTAGCTGAGGACTGAGAAAGTTTTCTTTCCCTCTGTTCTTCACTGCTGACCCTGGGCAGGTCACATCCCCTCTTCCACATGTGCACACTTAGCTTGAAATCCCGTTGCCACCTGCAAAGCGAAGTAGAAGCAGACAGGTAGTTGACGGGACCAAAGTACCCTTCCCTGGAATGTTTGTGCTTCCCATTCAGGCTTTTGAAATGGGTTAGACAAAGACTTTGCTTGTAAATTTCAACTGAGTTTATTTCATTTACCAAACTGTGCTGTCCCTGTTACTGATTTGTGAAACCCATGTTTCATTGCGGTAAAATTGTATGTTGTTGTGATTCAGGATACAGTTTTGATTTGTATGTGTAGCACTTTCTATGAAATTATATCATCATGGTAAGTGGAGAAGAAAATTGAAGTATGGAAAATGAGATCAGAATATTCTTTTTTTTTATGTTGAGTCTGCTTGTTATATCTCATTATTGTTATTTTTTGAGATTGTGACTTTGTGTATAGCAAATGGGAAGGAGGAGGATTTTGTCCGCCTACCCCCACCCCCAGAGAAATTTGTTGATATCTGGAAACATAATTTTAATTGTCAAAACTGTTGTCTTTTGTCACCGACATCTCATGGGTATAGGCAAACAAATATTGCTAAACATCCTTCAATGCACAGGACAGCCCCCCACAACAAAATTGTTCTGTCCAAAATGATAGTAATGTTGAGGTTAAGAAACTCTCATATGTAGTGTTCACTCTATGAGAAATTTGATAGAATATATTTCATGTTATAGAATGTCTGTCCAGTTTCCAAATTCCATGACAATAACTAACATTTACTTAAAGATCTGTTTGAAATCCATTTACTACAAGAAACCTACTTGCATTAGGATCATTTTTTAAATATCCTTTTTTGTACATTCTCTTAACACAAACATTTCCAATTTAAGTATTAACTCTACAAATATTGTATTATTTTCAACATATTTTATCAATTTTTACAAGTCAACCTATGTTGATATTTCATCTCTCAAATTAGATTTTAAGTTCCTTAATACTTCATAAATTTTTTTGAACTATTTTAAAATGTAGTCTAGTGCTACACATACTTTACATATTCAAAAAATATTTATTGCTTCCATCTGATACTTTATGCATTTATCCAATTCAAAATATTTTCTTGATATCCATAATTATTTTCATTAAAGAGAAAAATGAGTGTTTCTTTCCTCCTCCCTGCCCCTAAAAGTAGAAATACATTCAAATCTTAGTGGATTTGAATACTGACATGAGGGCACTATGTTTCGTATTTGAGAAAATAATTCTAGGTTTCTAATTTTCTAGGCTTTAATTATTGTATTTTTAAATAGATTTAGGTAGGATCTTGATGAAACTATACCCACAGGCCAACCCTTTAAAAGCCTGTGTTACTTTATTCCACACATAAATTAATCTCGATGCCTTTGCTGAACTTGACTGTAAGTGATTGCCATTAGGAAAATGTTTGCATTTAGACAAAAACGGCTGTTGTGCATGTGGAGTACTTTGAGACAGAGCTATTTTGGCGGTGTCATGTTAACCATGTGCCGTTTATTTTATTTCTCACAAGTTCTTCCCTTTGTGTCTAGTTTTACAACTATGTAAAGCAGAAGACATGCAGTAGCGTCATTATTCATGGGGAACTGGAAACCCAAAGTCCTTTCTGGTGGGTGAAGAGAGGTCCCAGATACACACCACATTGGGTCATCTCTGCTGGCCTGTGGGTCCCTCTCTTCAGCTGGCCCCTGTGTGAACCTATAAGATGCACCTGGCCAAGCCTGCATACCATGGCTGAGTTGGTGACCTCTCATACAGACATTGTTTACCCAAACACGTCTTCCATGTGTCTAAGTCAATGACAAGGAATGTTAAGTGACATGGAAGAGAATCAGATGTATTTGAAGTCCCCCTTTTCAAAAGAGCATGGAAACTAATGGTTATCGACCATCAGCTGTGCACCAGGCACCCTGACCACCCTTTGTATGTATCAATTCATTCATTCCTTGCAACCACTCAGTGGGGTGGGCACGGGTGTCCTTGATTTACCAACAGAGCAATGGCACCTCACAGAACTGAAGTTACTCTGTCAAGGTGTTTACTTCCGTGTTTGACCCAGGTCTGCCCAGCTCCGAGTATGGTGCTCTTCTCACATTGTCTTTCCATCAGAGTCCCATTGGCTTTGATTATATGCCATTCAGTTCAAAGAGGGTGAATGAGTGAGACCTGGGCTCTGAAGAAATGTTCTAGGCTTCCTGAAAACCAGTCTTTAAATATTGCTTCAAATTAAGAAAGGTGCTGCTTGATGAATGGAAAGTTTGGAAAGCCCTGAGTTAGAGAGAATTCATGGGTATTGGATGACAGGAACAATTTTTACAAGAGCACATTATGACAGTCTGAGTGGTGGGATTCTTTTGGGATTTGGGATCTCTGGAGAGTCTTTTTTTCTGTGAAACCATTTCTAATTGTGACTCATATTCTCAGAAAGGACAGAAAGGCTGTAACAAGCAGGGTGTTTTCAACACCCTGTTTTGTTTCCTGACGTGT
>NW_007742446.1:0-1050 GCF_000696425.1 Galeopterus variegatus
AGAGACACAGGGTCAACTCCTAGAAGGCCACTGTAAAGACTTTGATTGAGATAGAAACCACTGGTTTTGAGTGGTTTTGAGTAAAAGAATGACTTTTTACTTACATTTAAAAAAAAAAAAGTTCAGTCTCTGCTGTATGGAATATGAGGTGTCAGTAGAAAGCAGAGTGACAGATAGAGGACTCTATCACTCCAGGTGAGAGACAATAGTAGCTAGGACCAAAGTGGTGGCAGCGGGGGTGGTGAGGCATAGTACATTCTAGATATGCTCTAAAGTTGAGGTAACTTTTACTTGCTTATTTTCTATTTCTTTACTGGGAGGATCAACCAGGTAGGTAACTAAAATTCTTGACGGACAATGTATGTGGTATGAGAAAAAGAAGTCAAGGCTGATTCAAAAGTTGCTGGTCAAGCACATGTAAGAGTGGAGTTACCATTAACTGAGACAGAGAATATCACAGGTAGAACAGGTGTTATGGGAGCTAAAACGAAGGACTTACAAGTAGAGATGTAAAGTAAGCTGCTGAATATACAAAGAAAAATTTCAAGTGAGAAGTCTGAGCTACAGATATAAACTTGTAAGTCATAAGCACATAGGTGTTTTTTAAAAGCATAACACTGAATAAGACTCACCAAGAGAATGAGAGTAGTTAGAAAATGGAACTAAAGACAGAGCTCTGGGTACTTCACTGTTAAGAGGCTGAGGAGAAAAGGAGCACTCAGAAAAACAGAGAATGAAACAAGACCAGAAGGCAGAGGGAATCAAGAAAGTGTGGTCCCCTGCACTACTTTTGCCAGGAAAGAGAAATGCATTGTGTCCAATGCTCCTGATAAGTCAAACGAGATAGGGCTGCAAACCAACCATGGGTCAACAATGTGGAGGTCTCTGGTACCCTTGGCAACTCCAGTGTCAGGGAAACTTCCTTGGAGTTGGTTTAAGAAGGAAATTAGAAACAGAAATACATTGGTAACTCTTTCAAGTACTTTTCCTGTGAAGGGCAGCAATAGAAATGAATTGCCACTGAATGGATTGGTGAGGGGAGGGGGGGGG
>NW_007742446.1:2244-21671 GCF_000696425.1 Galeopterus variegatus
ATATATATATATATATAATAATTTTTTAAAAGATGATAAAGAAATGTGCCAATAGTAATTTCAAGACACAAAGTTCTTAAAATATCATGAGGTAAGAGAAGCCAATCAACAAATAAAATTATCAGTTTTTCTAAAATGATTTAAAAATACGATACTGACATCAGTATTTTAATCTCCCAGTCTTTGCATAGTAATCTACAGGAATGAAACGAGATGGGGCAGAGCATATAGAAAATTATGGTGTTTAAATGAGGTGTTTAAATTATTTGTTTAAAAATAGAATAATTATCAAGGTGTCCTTTAAAACAAATGCCTATTAATAAAACCAATATAAACTCTAGTTGTCTTTGTAGAAATAAACCATTACCTTAATTAGTATATTTTATGTATTCATACATACATAAAAATACATTTGTATGTATGTTTACTTATTATTACAACCTAGAAATATATTCTGAAGAAAATATAAACACTGTACCATAAATTCTAAAAGAAAAAAATATAAAAATAATTACCTGAAAAATAATTTTTTTTCTGAAAAATAATTTAATGATAAAGTATATGCATCTTGATGAATACTTTATAATCTTGTAATAGATACAGCTAATTGTACTCAATATCCATTCCCCACCTCTTCTTTCTTGATAACCAAACCACTATTTGAGGTAGTAATGTGTCCATAAAGAATATTCCACTCCCTGGCTCCCCTGCAGCTGGGCTGGTGGAGTGAGCAATTCTGGCCAACAAGGTATAGGCAGAAGGTCATGGTAAGAGCATCCCTTTCTAAGTAAAAAGGCAAGGGCTTGCTAGAACACAGCCACCTCCCCTTTCAATTCCCCTTTTCCTTTCTTCTTGCCTGTACTGTGGAAATGGGACACAGAGGGCAGCAGCTCCCTATGATCAAAGTGACAGGCATGAAGCATGATAAACATGGGGGAGCAAAATGGCAGAAAGAATGTAGATACTTGATGGCACTACTGAGCCAATGTAGTATTTGTCTTAGATGCTTATTGCAGACTTGGTGTTGTACTGAGACCACCAAACCTAAATCCATTTAAGGAGATTTTGTTATTTGCAGTTGAACATCTCACACACCTATTTTTTAATTCTGCTCTGTTTCCCCAAGGTTTTCATGTGTACAGGTAAGTCCAACCAAAAACAAACACACATAGTACATAATTTCTTGTTTACTATATGGAGCTAAACTATGAAACCTCTCAGATTTCTGTACAGGTCACCAAAGAACCAGCAACTGGTGACAGCAGGAGATGTTATGAAAACTGGGTTGCCCCACTCCCTCTCTGCTGGTTATAGATAACCAGGAGGGTGGGTCAACCTGCAAATGAGAACTTATTTAATCTCTGAAAAACTGGAGTTGAAAGAGCCAGCCTGAGGCAAGAATCCAAAGAAACTTATTTAAGTTTTCTTTCCATGTCTCTTTCCTACTTCCTTTCTACTAGCCTTTACATTTTGGGTTTCTTCAGGTTGCCTCAAAACACTATCTAGAGTTGCCCATTTGCCCAGTACATACTTAAAATTTATCTTTTCTACCTCCTGCAATCAAACTATTCATCAGAGGTGTTCTTTTTGGTTTTGGGGTTTTTGGGGTTTTTTAAAATCCTAATGTGGATGTCTATGGTGATAAATAAATCACTAACTAGTCAAATATCCAGAGGGCATTAGATTTTGGGGACAAAAATATCTCCAAATCCCAGGAATATCTCTGGTGAGTCAAAACAGATGAGTGTTGTTTCTTCAAATCTGGATGAGAATCAGAACAGCTAGAATACTGCAAGACTGGCCTTAAGTAAAATCATGAAATAACTGGTTTTGTTTAAAGCAAACAAAATTATTATAACTAAAGGTAGAAGAACGGGAATTGGAACAGATATTATTTTATTAAGAAACTGCATTTATGAAACTACCTCTTAATAAGGATATAAAACTGAGTGTATAATTATGTTAGTACACTGGATCATCTTTTAAAAACTTAAACTGCTTTTATATATATATATATATATATCTATCTCAGAAACACTAATTATTTATTAGAAATTAACTAAAAGAATACGTTGTAATGCAGTCTATAACATTTTAAAAAATTACCGAAGTAGAAAAGGGCAAATGGCTGAGGGAAGATGTAGTAAAATCTTGTAATTTGCTAATTACCGAATAGAGGTATCGTTGGTTGAACTGTTGCATAGCTCCCTGTAATTGGTTTCGCTGAGATTGCCACTGTTCAAAATTTCGGACAGATTCCACGGTAGGCCGTTGCCATGTGGTTGTTCTGGTGTTATGATCCACATAATAAACTCTTCCACGGTCATCAACTCTTCTTTCCCAACTACCACAAATAAAATAAACAATAATAAAAATAAAATAAACAACAATCTTTCAGTATAAAAAATGGAATAATACTTCATGCAAATAATTTAAAAATTAAGTCTAGAATGTAATAAAATGATTTTAAGAGAATGTAAATATTGATACTATTCAGAAAATCTATAATACTATCAACTATTTACTTTAGCTAAATGGCCTTCCCATTCTACCACTAACATGATTTCACAAGACTGTCTATAAAAAAAGAGGCCAACGATTAAACAGTTTCAGAATCTAATAAACCAATTTTTGTCATTAATTTATACAATAACTTCAGAATCCTTTCACCAACCAATTCTAAGTTCTTTCTATAAATTTATTACAAACTTATAAACCAGGGAGTCACAAAGAACACAATAGGTTCTAAAGATAAAAGTAAAGATAGTCCCCGCTTAACCTTTGGACAAGTTTTAGTAAAATAAAACTCATGTTATAGCACTCAATGAATGGGTTAAATTAGCAACTATAACTTGGTGATCCTGTCATAGTTAAAATGAACTTTATGATTTGCTATATTGAAATATCAAGTCCATTTTCCTATAGTAAGTTCTCATTTAATACTGTAGGGCTAATGCCTGAGTACTTTATCCCATAAAAGGGACATATCTCACAAAAACAACATATTGCTTGCCTTGGATTTTCTAGACTTTAAATGTCTTTTATATTGATGAACTTTAAGTTGAATCTGGAAGGACAGATATTCTGAGTGTTAAAGACAATAAGGAATAATTCCAGGTATACACAGAATGTTTGGGGAAAATGCAAAGTGTAATTGAACTAGCTATCAGTGCAGTACATATAAAGAGATATGAAAGGATATAAAGGTAAAGGAAGATGAGTTTGTAAATGGCCTTGATTGACAGCCTAATAGCATGAAGTTTATTCCGTGTGTAACAAGAATGTTTTATTAGTTTAAAACCTTCTATAATTTTGGGCATAATGTAATACAAGTTTATTTATAGTTTATACCCATCTTTGTAGATCATAATTTTAAACCACTCTAATTAATCTCTTGTCATTAGATGTCATGAAATAACATAGTTTAGATCTATGAAGAACCATACATATAATCTGTCCTACGTATGACTTTCCTTCCTTAAAAAATAACAAGGACTGAAATTGAACCAAAATTCTGAAATTTCTCTCAGTAACTCATGCCAATATTTGACAATCTCTTGAGGAAACCCTTAAGACTATCCAGCTGTAAAAGAGATACAATATAACAAATCTCATTTATTGAACATTCATTATTCACACAAGCAAATCAAGAAAATGTAAGAAAACTTAATACTAGATGCAAAATGAAAGAATCTATTTATGCTGTACTAAATAAACTTAAAAATCACATGTCTGATAAAATACAACTGAACATACATAAAGATGTTACATTACCCTGGAGGTAAAGGCTGTGGTCTCTCCCATGTGGTAGTTCGAGTGTTATGATCTACATAATAGGTTCTACCATGAGGATCTTTTCTTTGTTCCCACCTTCAATAAAAATACAAAAATAAAAGTCAATAACCTAAGATAATCTAAAAAATGATTCCTTCTTATAATCAGGAAAATTATAGATGAGCTTTACTTTAAAAGAATCTATACATAGATAAATATAGATATAGATATAAAGGTGTTTACTAAAGATGTTTGTTTTCTCAATTTTTAGTGCTGTTTTAACATCTTAATTATTCCTTTTTCATTACAGTATTGAAAACTCAAATAATTAGTGTAGTTAACGGAGAAGACATAAAAACCTGAAATTTTTAAAAGTTACTAATTTACAGAATCATAAATTATCAGAAAACAGAAATTTAATCACAAGTAGATGAACTTTCAGCCTAATATCAAGCCAAAGGCACAAAATGTCAATAAAATATATCCATTTTGCTTCTAGTGTTGATTCTGAGAAGTCTGATACCATTCTGATTAGTATGAAACCTGCTTTCTTTTTTCTTTTTTTCGTCCCTGGAAATCTTTAGGATTTTTTTTCTCTGACTCCAACATACTAAAATTTTTTACAATAAATTGTCTTTGGTGAGCCCTTTCAGTAAGGAAATTCATGTCCTTCATATTTGTGAACGTTTTTTTTGTTGTTATTTTGTTAAGGATTTCCTCCCATCTTCTCTCTTTCTGGAACTTCTATCAGCCCCCGCCTACATCTTGACTGCAACCTCATGAAAGACCCTGAGTAGAAAGACCCAGCTAACCATTTCCAGATTCTTGACCCTCAGAAACTGTGTAATATGTTTGTTTTAAATTGCTAAATTTTGGGAGTAATTCGTTACATAGCAATAGAAAATTAATATATCAGGAAATACTGTACTATAAACCATTCAAAAGAATTTAGGTAGACCTACATATTTGGACTATAAGCTCCACAAAGGCTGGGCCTTTGTCTGTTTGCCTATCAGTGTACTAACAACACCAGGCACAGAGCTTGTCACAAAGTGTTTAACAAATATTTGTTGATTAAATATTTGGTACCTGTACTGACATGGAAATATGACCAAATTAAAAAACAAAGCAACTGAAAAGCAGTATCTAGAGTATGATCCCATTTTCTGAAAATAATTCTACAAATTTACACATAATAATAATTTATAGAGCTGCCCTCTATCCTCTTCACCCACTTTTATCTTTCTCATAAAACTTGTCACTATCTGACATTACTGAATAAATTTTCCACATAAGGCCACTGTCTGTCTGCTCACTAAAACACAAGCCCCACAGCAGCAGAGTCCTGGGCTCTCTCACCCCTCTGTACACACAGTGCCTCGAACAACGTCTGACACAGAGACAACTCAGATATTAGCTGCTAGAGTAATATACAAACACCACTCTAGGTGGTGAGCTGAAGGGATACTAATATTTCCATATGACTTAAATATTTTATTTGGTGATGTCTTAATTTTGTAAACAGAAACAATTAAGATTGGGAGAAAAAACAAACATAACCAAGCCCTCAATCCATATAATATGCTCTGAAGCCCTTTTCTAAGTTTTATCCTAATTTAATTGAAAGTATTTCTAATTTAACATTCAACAAATACTCAGTAAGCACTTGTGTTCCAAGCATAATGCTACTCACTGGTCCTTAACTTTTCCAAAAGTGGGGATCACTTACATATTTCAGTGTTTTTGTTCTAAATAGAATTCATCTTTGTCAAACAAAATTTCTTTCTACACGGAACATGATATTCAGAATTACTTTTAGATATCTTCTTTATAATTTTCTACATTCTATACAGTAAATATTTTAGGCTTTGTGGGCTAAGAGGCAAAATCAAGAACATTATGTAGGTACTTACATAAAAAACAGAGAAAACTCCTCTCCTGCCTTGCTGCACCCCCTCTGCCTGGTTGTGGGCATGCTGTGTGCCCAGTTGCCCTCTGCTGACAACATTCTTAGGACCCAGAACTCCTGGGCCACAGGGGAGGAGCCCAGTCAATTTCACTATCTGCCCCCAAAACTCCTAGATCCTAGTGTGCCCTTCTCTCCTCCCCTGGCAGGTGGCCCAAGGGCAGGCAACTTGCTGAGTTGCCACTCCCAAAGTGAGATTCCACCATTTGGAACCTAGTAATTTCCAAGAGTGAATTCCCAGTGTGTAGGTGGTGACCAGAGCAGGCCTTGGACAGCAATGAGGGAGGAAGGTGTTTGGTGGGAGATGTACCTGGGTAACAGGTGGCAGCCTAGCTTTGTCTCCATCATTCACAGTTATAGAGCCCACTAGAGCTGGACCACAGGCCCTATGAACGGTGGGCTGGATTAGGCCAGAGACTAGATTATTCCAGGAGTGGAAATTCATCCACTTCCCAAATAGGTGCAAATTATCTAAACGATTAATGAGAATTCTCGCTAGAACTCTTTAATTTCCTGGAAGGGGGTGCTAATTTATAACTGCCACATTTCACCTTCAACCATAAGACTCTCCTTTCAAGTATTCAGAGATGGTCTCCCTGTCTCACTAAAACATTATATACACATTTTCGAAACCTACTACTAAACAAAGAGCTTTTTAAAAAAAAAAAAAAAAAAGTAAATGTAGAAGAATTTTGTGAAATATATTACAATAAAAATAATAGAATTTAGTGAATGACTAGGTAATGGGGTCGATAGTAAGAGAGTTAACCTTCTCATAAACCATAATTACAACAGCTGTCTTCTTTCTCTCCTGTACTGCCAATCTCTTTCTACTGACTCCCTCCCATCAGTTGACCATCTAATTTTTAAATGCATTTCAGTAAGTTGCAGACATTAGCACATTTTGTTCTCAATACTTCCACTTGCACAGCATGAACTAGAATTCAATATCTGTTTAAATTTTTTAGGTTAAGTTTACATAAAAGGAAAAGCACAAGTTTTAAATGTACCATTCTGATGAGTTTTGATAAAAGCATACATCTGTGTAACCCAAATCTTTATTTTTTTAACACTGACATCACCACATGACATATATCTGTATGTGCGTTTGTCTATTTTCTCTCCACTAGACTGAAGAGGACTTTATTTTGTCCATTTCTGTATTTTTCATGCTTAAATCGTAGCTGCCACACAGCAGGTACTCAATAAATACCTGTTAAATAAGTGAATTACTGCTTGATTAAATGAATGAGTGAGTGAGCAACTGGGCAAAATCTCCAGCTTATGAAATGCAAATATGACTGAGCCACTCCCCTGCTTAAAATTCTTCAATTTTCAGAAAAATTCCCAAACCCTTAGCAAGCATATAAAATTCTTCATAGTCTGTTTACTCTTCAGCATTATATACCTTGCTTCCTCAATACTAAACTCAAATTATAACAAAATCTCAATTTCTAAGTTCAGCATACTTATTTTCATGGATGCTAGAGATCTGAATATGCAGTTGGCTCTGCTGTGAATGAAACTCTTTACCTTGTGCCTCCATTATTTGCTTTGCTAACTCCTCTCTCAGAAATGCACTTAAAGTGTCATCACTTTCAGAAAGTATTCTTTGACCTCAACAGCACAGGGATGTTCCTCCCCATACACCTAAACTAACCTCTGCATGGCTTTAATTTAACCATGAGGCTCTTGACAGTAAGAACAGATTCTTATATGTCTGTGTCACATGACTGACATATGAAAAGACTAGGAAAAATGACTAAGTCACCAAAGACAGGGGACAGAGGACAAGAGATTTTTGAGGGAGAAGGGGAAGATAATGCAGGGTTTAAACTCTTTGCAGGAAAAAGAAGGGATTTTCAGAAAACAGCTGAAAATAAGCTCAGAAAAAGATCTGGCCAGGACAAATGTAGATGTACTTGTTAAAATGACAGAAGAGTGCAAGAACTAGTAGGGGAAGCACACACAGGAGAAGACCAAAGGCTGGAACCACAGTTAAGCAATGGACAAAAATCAGATGAGCCAATAAAGAGCACTTAGAAAAATAGAAAGGGGTATGTATACAGTGACTACAATGAGAAAGTGAGTGTAATAAAGTAACTGGAGACCTTTAGAAGTGCAGTTTCAACAGCCATGAGGGTTGACATTGTGACTATTGTAAGCTGTGTTGAAAAGCACTGTGTCCATACTTTTATTACAGCACTTTGAAACTGTACTGCACATGCATGCTTACAAGTCTGAACCACTAAATGAGCTTCCTGAAGGCAGAGACAATGAATAGTTAATTATTAGTAGTAACATGAGAGCCGAGTAGAGAGTCAAAAAACTGTTAGGTAAATAGGGAGGAGACAACCAAATGGAGTCCACATACAGAATATACTTTGAAGAAAGTCACAGTGAGCTGAGTAATTGCAGTGGGAAACTTAAAGGAGATTAAGAATTACTAAGCATATTTGCTGAGTTAAAGGATGGCTATTTGTTCTCAAGGGTGAGCTCTAGAGAGCAGACAACGAAGGAAGCTAGAGAATACTGAGGATACTGCATAGAGTGTCATGGTCACTCACTGATATGTAAAATTAAACCATGAATCAGAGAGGGTCTTACAAATCAACATTATGTTTTTTTCTTTTCCCTTCATATCACACATACTTCGACTAGATGAGCAATTATTCTTGGTTCCAAAAAGTACTTGCTTTGTAGAAAATAAACAAATAGTATAAATCAAATTCCAACTGAAGTTTCAAATGTCCGAACAATGGAAACATTTTAAGCACACATTCAACAGTCATATATTATCAAAAAGTTGCTACTTAAATACAAGTCAAACATAAAAAAAACTGAACATACCCTGATGGCAAAGTTTCTGTATTGGCATTTCCAGACTGCTGCCGTACAGTTTCCACACATCCATCTGGCTGCCTTAATTTGGCTGCTTCAAAACCAGAACTATTTCCAGAATTAAAGGTGTCAGGGTCTAACATACTTCTAGCTTCAGATACCAGTTCTGCACTGGGAGAAGGAATATATTCATTGTTTTCTGAGGAAGTCAGTATTTCTTGAACTGCAGGATCTTCAACAGTAGTAATAGTGCAGTTTGAAGACACGGTGGTTTCTTCAGATACTACTGGAGTATCTATGGCGGAAGCATTATCAGTTGGTGCAGATGAGGATGATTCTCCATTAACTGCGAAGAGGAAATTAATGAGACAATCTATCAAGTTATGACAAAGCAACCAATTACATAATCAATCAATTACACTTATTCAGAGCCTAATTCAGACTGAGCAATGTACCGGGTACCGACATACACAACAAAGATTATATTTTTCACTGCTCACATTTTAGGGATGGATATGTAAATGATAAAAATTTAAGTATATACTAATAATCTTAAGGAAAGAGAAACCAACACTAGGATAACAAATGTTTTCCCTCTAAATTAACAATTCTGAGAGAAATTCGGCGTGGACTACATAAAAATTTTTAAATGATCCCTTTCAATCTCCCTTCTTTTGTGCAAATCAAAACTAATATGAAAAGAACTCTTTTGCCAATAGTAGAAAATTTATAGTGGCATTAATTCTTAAGTACCAAAGGGAATTGCAAAAAGATCCTGGAACCCATTCTACACTTCTTGAAGAAATAACCCAGTACTGTGACAGAGGTTTCTGAATTTTCATTTTAAGTTTAATTTTTCCATTTCAACTATGTGTCACTATAAAACTGAGTCAATTAAAACTATATAGAGAATAGATTATTGAACACCTATTAGGTTACATATCAAAGTTCTAATGAAAAAGGTAGCGGCAGACATAATTAGAATAATGGAATCTTCAGGAAGATTTTTAAAAAAGAAAAAGACTTAAATAACGGAAAGAAGAGTGTACTATTAAAGGAATCAAATAGTGTGTGCAAAAGAATAGAACAGGAATTTGGGGCCGGCCCGGTGGCGCACTGGATAAGTGCGCCGCTTGGGAAGCGCAGCGGCGCTCCCGCCCGAGGGTTCGGATCCCACATACAGACCGGTTCCCGCTCACTGGCTGAGGAATTTGAAAAGGGAGAAAGAGTTCAAGGTAGCTGACTAGAGACGCCCAACTCTCAACTCTGACACAAAGAAAGTCCAAACAACAAATAGCTAGTCACACATTGACAGTATCTAGGAGAAAACACCAGAATTCAGCAAAATAGTGAAGAAGACTCCCTGAGGACCAGAAACTCAGGTTGGCAGCATAGAAAGACAAGTGAAGCATTCAACCGGGACCAGCTCAGAACCAGGAGAGAGACTCCTTACTGTGAAGAAAAAATAAGTGAAAAACTCCCACCACGGACACCTGCAATCCAAGTTACAAGAGAGCTGCACAGTGCTTGCAGGCCATGAGCCCAGTGTAGGAAGCTGCATGGAGCCCACATAACTGAATTATTCCAGAGAGGAAGCTGATGCTGAGAACTCCCATCCCTTGGGATTCAAGCTGCCACAACACATCACCATTTGGAGATTGGCTCGAACACTAAGGTACATTCTGCCCTGGGGCCCAATAGCCCTGACATCTCCACATACCTAAGGCCCCATCGACATCCCATTATACCATGACTCCAGCATCCAAACCCAGGCAGTATCCTGCACCCCTGGGAACAGGCAGCCCAACATAGTGAGGAGACCACCCCAAGACAAAAGGAACCAATATGTGCACTTTCTAGAGGCTTACAGCCAATCAACTGGGGTCTTCTGCCACAGAGAGTGGACCTGCTCTCTTCAGTGGAGCACCAGCTTGCCTTTCCCAGGGGCACAGATTCCCACCTGCGGTTCCAATGAACCTATCCAGAGCCATTCACCCCAGCTAAGGAGCCGCAGAGAATCCCTGCATCTCTCTTGGAGGCTCAGGGTCCAACTCACAGCCACAGTGACCCTGCCCAGAGCTGTTCACTCCACCTGAGGAGTACACAGCATCCTAGTACCTCTCTTGGGGCACAGGGTCCCGCCTTCCCACCCACGGCCCCAGTGACCTTGCCCAGAGCTGCCCACTCCAGTTAAGGAGCTACAAGAGTACCTCAGAGCCTCTCCTGTGGATATAGAGTCATACCCACAGCCCCAGGAACTTTGCCCATAGTTAAGCACTCCAACTGAGGAGCTGTAGAACACCTAAGCACCTCTCTTGGGGGCACACAGACCCACCCACAGCCCCAGCAGCCTTGCTTAGAATTGTCAACTCTAGCTGAGGAGCTTCAGAGTGACCCCAGCATCTCACCTGAAGATGCTATGACTGTTCCCATAGTTGTCAACTCCAGCTGAAAAGCTGTAGAGTGCCCCAGAACCTCTCCTGAGGGTGCAGGGTTCCACTTATCTCCCCCAAAGCTCTGCTCACTTTAGCAGAGGAACAGCTGATTGCCACAGCACCTCTACCAGAACCCTGGTGACTCACTCCAATCTCAGAGACCCTGTCCAGTCCAGGATCAACCACTTCAGCTGAGGAGTCACTGAGCACACCAGCACATCTTCCAGGGGCTTGACTTCCCAATTGCAGCACCAGCAATCCCACCCAATGTCACATGATCCAGCAAGGAGCTGCCAAGCAGCCCAGAGCCTAGGCCATTGAGGTACTTGCAGACAACTCTGACACTGAATACAGTCAAAGAAGTCACATGGAGTTTACACTACTTTGCTCAACCCAAATCAAACCTAAAACACCCTAACCAACTGTCACTACAGAACACATCTACAGGAAAGAGTCTCTCTCTTCCAAAATTAGAAGGAGCAACTTTTTCACCAGATAGATACCCAGACATAAACAAAGATATACAGAAACATGAAAAAACAATGAAACATTACTCTCCCAAAGGAATAAAATAATTCTCCAGTACCAGACTCAAGAAAATGAAACCTATGAAATGCTTGGAAAGAAATTAGAAATAATAATATCAAGAAGCCTTGGTGAGATGCATAGAATACAGAGACAACTGAACAAAATCAGAAAAACAACACACACTCTAAATGAGAAATTCAACAGATAGACATCATAAAAAAGAACTAAACAAAAATCTTGGAACTGACAAATTCATTAAATGAAATAAAAAATACAACCAAGAGCTTAAGCAACAGGCTAGATCAACCAGGAGGAAAAACTTCTGAACTTGAAGACAGGTCTTTTAAAATAATCCAGTCAGACAAAAAAAAAAAAAAGTTAAAAAGAATTAAGAAAGCCTATAATATTTATAGGACAACTTTAAGTGTACAGACTTTCACCCTGTAGGTGTTCCAGAAGGTGAAGAAAAGGAAAAAGGCACCAAAAACCTACTTAATGAAAACTTCCCACATTTTGGGAGATATGGACTTCCCCATCCAAGAAGCTCAGAGATCCCTGAAGAGTTTAACCCAAAAAAGGCCTTCTTTGAGGCACAGTGTAGTCAAACTGTCAAAAGCCCAAGATAAAAAGAGAATTCCAAAAACAGCAAGAGAAAGCATCAAGTCACCTATCAGGGAATCCCTATCAGACTAACAGCAAATTTTTCAGCAAGAAACTTACAGGCCAGAAGAAAGTGGGAGGATATTTTCAAAGTGCTGAAAGAAAAAAACTGCCAGCCAAGATTACTATACTCAACAAAGTTATCCTTCAAAAATGAAGGAGAAATACTGTCTCTCCCAGACAAACAAAAAGTGAGGGAATTCATCACCACTAGACCAGCTTTACGAGAGCCTTACATCTTTCTGGAAGAAAAGAATGGTAACTACCATCATGATAACACATGAAAGAATAAAACATTGGTAGAGCAGATACACAAACAAGAAAAAAAAATTATATTTTATCACTACAAAAAAAAACACCAAGTAGCAAACACAAAAGAGAAAGAAAGGAACAAAGGATATAGAAAACAACAATAAAACAATTAACAAAATGTCAGGAGTAAGGGGACATCTTTCAATAAACACCTTGAATGTAAATGGATTAAATTCCCCATTTAAAAGATAGAGACTCATTGAATGAATTAAAAAACAAGACCTAACTACCTTCTGCCTACAAGAAACTCTCTTTACCTGTAATAACAGACAGACCAAAAGTGTGAAGGGATGGAAAAAGATACTCCACACAAACAGAAACCAAAAATGAGCAGGATAGCTATACTTACATCAGATAAAATAGACTTTAAATCAAACACTTAAGTCATAAAAAGAGACAAAGAAGGGCATCATACAACGATAAAGAGATCGATTCAGCAAGAGGATACAACAATTGTAAATATATATGCACCCAACATCAGAGCATCCAGGTATATAAAGCAAATATTATTGGATCTAAAAAGAAAGACAGATCCCAATACAATTACAGTTGGAGACATCAATACTCCTGTCTCAGAATTGGCTCAAATGGCTATAAGAGAGGAGCTCAAGAGTTCTCATCACAAAGGAATGATAAAATTTTGCAATAATGAACATGCTAATTATCCTTGATCATCACATATTACATACATTTATTGAAATAAAACTGTACCCCATAAATATGTATAATCACTATGTGCCAACTAAAACATAAATTTTTAATTTAAAAAAAACCAATAAATCAAGTTGTAATCTAAATATAAGGAAGAAAGTGGCTTTGGGGGGAAAAATCATCCATGAAATGCAAGAAATAAAAATATTTACAGAGCTACCCCATACCCAACCCTGTTAAGACATCACAGACAAATAAAAAGAGAGTGTGCAGAGAGAGACTGAATTCTCATCCCTCCTATATTATGTTCACTTACAAGCATTATCTCATTTAATTGTCACTTTTTCATGGTATGGAAATTAATTCCCACAGAAGGAAGAATTAGCAGTAGTCTTTCTAAAGCAAAATAACATTAAATGGGAAAAGAAGAATATTTGATGAAAGATATATTCCATTCCAACAAGGAAAAGTCATAAACTTTTGTATACACTAAAACACAGCACATGAAACACAAACTGTCAGAGGAAGAAAACTGAATATGAAATTGCACCAATCAGTCACTCAAGGCAAAACAACTCTCCCACATATAATTCAACGGCAAGTATTCTCAGCTCTTTTCTTTGTCTTTACCACTAAACACTCTAGTCCATCATTTCTTGTTTACCCTGATGCCATAGACTCCTAGTTGGCCTGCCTCTCTCCTCTCTTACCCAACTACAATCCATTCTCCAAACAGCAGCCAACGAAGTAATCTTTTTTTTTTTTGTCTTTTTCGTGACCGGTAAGGGGATCGCAACCCTTGGTGTGGTGTTGTCTGCACCGCGCTCAGCCAGTGAGTGCACCGGCCATTCCTATATAGGATCCGAACCCACGGCGGGAGCGTCGCTGCACTCCCAGCGCCGCACTCTCCCGAGTGTGCCACAGGGTCGGCCCCAAAGTAATCTTTTAAAACATAAAACACATCTTTTCATTCCCCTGATCAAACATGCCAATGGATTTCCACTACAAGCAGCATAAAACCTGAAGTCTTTACTACAGCCCACGACAAAGACTCTACATAAGCTGGTCCACAGCTATATTTGACTCCTCACAATGCCATTCCTTGAACTGAACAAACACCTTCTCACTTCAGGGATGTTCGCCTGCTATTCCTGTGGTCTCAAAATATTTCAGGACTGGCTTCTAAGCTTTTGCAATCAGTTGGTTCTGCCTGAAGCTTACCATACTGACCTCTGATCTACTTTATTAATAAGATAATAATTATACACTTTTTAGAAAGTCATCTCAAACTAGAAGTTGGGAGGTGGGGAATGAAGTGAAGAATATGATAATTTTTTTAAATAGCTACCATAATCCAAGAACTATGTTAGATGTTTTACATTTACTATCTCATTTAACCTTCAAAACAATCTTATAAGGTATTTGAGTATTATCCACTTTTTATAAATGGGAAGCTAAATTTTGATATTAAATTTGTCCAAGGTCACATAATTAACATATTGAGTGGTTGAGCTGGGATTTGGTCCCAGTCCTCTCAGAAGCCAAATCTAATCTTTTCACTATATCAAGACTACCTCCCATTTTAGACTAAAATAACTTATTCACAGCAACTAAACTTATCATATGGATTAGTCAAGACTCAAAAGAATAGGAGAAGAAAAAAAGCCATCTTGTATAATATCACTTGTCTTGTATAATATCTTAAACACCTTAGTATTGGCCCATAATCCCTTATTTGAAACTTTGTGGCCAGGTTTGTTCCAGAATTCATAACTTCTGGGAATTTAGAAAGGCAATACGGCACATATATTGTATATCACATCAATAACCAAGTGGGTTTGGAGGCCATACATTATGGTTAAGCACAATGATATTTCTGCAACAAAATGTAGGAATGTACATAGTAAGTATAATAGATAAAAACTATAAATAGTGTCACATCAGTTCTAGTCATTTTGCCATCAAATAAGTTCACCAAAAAACCTTGGTTTTAAAGATTTCAGGATTTTCGAATTGCAGATAAGAGATTAAAGATATCTAATATACATAGAATATACACACCCCACCCTCTCCCCCACCACAACTCCAAAAAGAAAAACTGATTTTTAAAGTCCTTAATGAGAAAAAGGAATACCATTTTGCACTAACACTTTAAACAGATGGAGATTACCCATTCCTTGAAAAGATATCTGAATTTATCCTCCTATTAAGGGATGAGCAATGATACAAAAAGACATCAATTAAGTGGTTACTAACAACAAAGTAGGTTCTAGAGGCTTTGTAAACTGGCCAATGGAATGATGACAGTTGGACTGTTTTGTCAGAGGCCACCAACAATAATCAGAGGAGGTAAAAAGGTTGAGGAATACTATTTGAGGCCTATCATAGTATAAAAGATGAGACGTACTGCTCTAAGACACTATAAAAACCACACACATCAAAGTGAATAGGAAAGCAAAGTGCACAGGTGGGTCTTAGTTATGGCTCTCCTACTTCCTAGCTATGACCTCTCTGTGCCTCAGTTCCTTCATCAGAAAAAAGGAAAAAATACTAGTACCTATCTCAAAGAGTTACTGTGAGAATTAAATCAGTTAACAGATATAGTGTTTAGAACATATACAGCACAAATGTTAGCAATTATCATTATTATTCAGATTGTTTCCTTACAATTATTATGAATGTCATGGGAATTATTTATGAAGGAGCCTTTTAGTTCCTCACATGTCCGTTTTGTTTACACCCTGACATTTCATGCAAGGATAAATAAGAGAGGAATATGGGAAGTGAATTTATTCCCAATGAAAAGAGTCCAAAAGTATTTGACAAGTGGTAGAATGTGAATAACAGATTCTACAATGAGGATCGCCTCAATTAATTCCTTCTTCCTTTTACATCAATATCTGAACATCCCCAAGTGCTAAACATGCAACTAACCAGTGGCCAATGCATACTTTCACTGTCTACTCAAACAACTAAATGGTGGAGAAATAAAAGTTAAGCTTCCAAATTTCATACACTTTAAATGGAGGGAGATGACAAGAATGAAGCTGAAAGGCGGTGTAAGCCTTTCTGAAATGAGCATTCAATATCTGTATCAAAATTTTTTTATAAATCAGGAGTGGATTTAATAAATAATTGCTCCTACTATCTAATTACAGCCATAAAGAATGGAATTAGATCAACCATTCTGAACCCATATAATAATAATCCCATATAATAAGTCATCTCATTTTTTTGGGTCACATAAGGATGAGCAAATTTTATTTATTTTTATTGGTTTATTTGTTTTATTTTTATAACCTCGTTGGAGAGTTCAGAAAGAAGTTACATTGTTTAAACTGTAAACGTTTTTTTATGGGTGGATAACCATATTTTTTTCTTAGTATTTTTTGAAACGGGTATTTGATAACTTAAAAAACCTTCTAAGCTAAAAAGCATTGGATTCATGCTATTTTGTAAAGAACTCCAGTATTGCCATAAACCATTTTTCCATGTGTTAATATTTTTAAAAAATAAATTATTAGTTCTTCCTATTAGTATTTCTTCATATTATATTTTTAAAACTGGAAATTTTAATTTTTAGATTAACCCAAAAGCAAGCTGAGTACTGACAACATGTTCTTTTAGGCACCTATAGAACTTTTAATTCATTTGTGCTATGGTGATATGTCATTATCCTACACCAAAGGACAGATATCCTACACCAAAGGCAGAGTTCTATGAAACTCACTATCATATTTGCTCTCTTGGAATTACAGACATTATGTTGTTGTTCATAGTATTTCCATATAAAGCCATAAAAGACAGAGTATTAGGAAAAGCCAAGTGTTTTAACTGGTCTGCCCTTAATTTAGAGATAATTCTTAATAATCCGGGGTGATATTTTCTTTTCTGCATTGCTAATAGAAATCTCAGGGACAAATGTTCTTACTAGAAAGCAGGCAAGAATAAGAAAAAAAATGAATTTTGCTCACTAATTTCACCACGGTTGTACTTTATTCTTTTCTTTACTTTCTAGCCACCTTAAAGACTAAAAAGCTCTATTTATTGTGGGTACATGGAAAACCATCCTTAAATCTATGTTTTTGGTTTTTTTTAAAAGAGGGTGACAGCATTAATAAAGAAATTAAGTTAAAAAATATTATTCATGTCAGTTCACAGGTTTATAAAAGAATCTCCCCTATAAATACACAATTAAGTCTTATCTATAAATATATCTATTTCAATGTAATTACTGAATTGCTTCTTCACACGTTTCTACCTTTGAATACTTTCTCATAAATAGACAAACACAGGAAACATAAATAGACAAATATAGGAAAGAAGATAGGCTCTGGAATCAAAAGACCAGAATTCCAACTCAATCACCAACACATACGCTAGCAATCTTAAACAAGTTCTAAGATGTTTAACTCATCTGAAAGAGTTAATATATAAAGACCAAACAAAAAATAATTTAAAAATCTTACAGACAAGTCTATTGAAAACCAGGATTATAGAGGAAATCTTCCTTAGACATTCCTTCTGTAATAGAGTAATGCTTACTTTTGGAAAATATAAAACTTTCTGAGAGCTGCATAAGTTCACAGCACATTTTTCTACCAAGTTACATGCTAAGAAAAAAAATATTTGTGTACTGAAAGACAGGTTAAAGGAACCAATCATTACTACTTTTACTAACAAATCAATAAATTCACTAATGTTCTTTCAGACATTTATTTTATATCATCAATTAAATAGTATTATTTTGTGAAATGGAGCCTAAGAATATAGCTATCTTACAAGCACTTACTTATTAGTAAAATATGTTATGATCTCTAAGCTAATATATTTTTGGAATATCTTCTCAAATAATCCAGAAAATTTCAAATTATTAGAAAAAAGTTTCAGATACTATAATTTAAAATTCTTATGACAGAATAAAAGATTAAGAAGACTGCACAATAAGGGAAGTATAGGGATAGATACATAAACTTAATTTAGTTTTCATTTAAGCAACGTGTCATAAGTAGTCATGCTTACCAGTATCACTGGCAGGCTCAGATGTGAGTGGTTTTGGAGCTGGTGTATTTTGGGGTCCGGCAGCAACCTGAGATGGAGATGAAGGTGTACTGTCTCCATTAACTACATGTGAACAGCATGAGTTCTGGACTAGAGCACTTGTAGGTACGTGATTATCTATCCCATTAGTACCTTCAACAGCCAACCTTTAAAAAAAAAAAAAAAAAGAAAGAAAAGCCTTACTTCAATGAGCTAAGTATAGTTAAACAACTTTTCATCAGAATTTTCATAAGAACTATTCACTGAGGTTTTAACATTCAAGTAAAGTAACCGGTATGGAGAGTAATGAAAAAAGATATGGCACATTTTTATTACATTAAAGTTTAAATTACTTTCAGCTCTATCCATTGGCACATAAAAAAAATACTGAGATATACAAATATACTAAGTCAAAACGAATTTAGTCTCTCAAAAATAATGTTCAAACTGTACATTTTAAATATTTAAGTCTAAGAATATTAATTTATTTTACATGCTCTAAAAGTAGTTTCGAAAAGCTCATGAAATTAAATGAAATTTATAAAAATCAATGTCAAACTATTATAATTTTATTGAGTACTAAAAAATAAGCTGAAAAAGTCTGCAAATACTGATTACAAATTATTATGTAGTAGGCACTAAAATGATGAGTACATGATCAGAAAAAGCTAAATATCAGCCCTTAGAATCATAAGAATTTATAGTATATAAATAAACTGCAAATAAACAAATATATAAAACTATAATTACAAAATCAAACATTTAAATTTTATTGGCAGTAGGTAGGTGTTGGGCAATATCATGTAAGTGACCAGGAGAGCTTTTCCAAATATACAGGCCACCCTATATCTGTTCTTCACAGAGCAGCCTGAGTGCTTTTTAAAAAATATAAATCAAGTCATTTCCCTGCCCTGCTTAAAATCCACTATACTAGGAATAAAATCTAGATTTCTTACCATGGTAACAAAGCTTTTGAAAACCAACCTGACCCCCACACTGTCTCTCTTTCTGATCTATTTCTCTCCAAGCTCCTACTTGCTTACCTCGTAGCAGATACATTATGTCAATTTTACTGACTATGAAAAACATGCTAAAAAGTCTTCAAAAAAAATTTTTTTACGAATTATTATATATCAGGTGGTAAAATTATAACGACTACAATATTATCAGAAAAGGCTAAATATTATACTCTAGAGTTAGAAGAATTTGTAGAACATATA
>NW_007742447.1:0-477 GCF_000696425.1 Galeopterus variegatus
GCACCACATGCGGGGAGGGGACAGAGAGACCATCCCTGAGAGGCAGGTGCACGGGCAGGCCGGGAGGGGCAAGGAGAAGGAAGCCCAGGAGCTGGGGCGAACCCAGGCCCCCAGCTCTGCCTTTCACTGGGGAAGCCACAGGCGCTTTCCAGGAGGTTTGAGGGGTGCCAACAAGCCGTGGTTGGTGAAAACTCACTCCCGTCCACACCTGCCTGGCGTGCACCTTTTGCTCAGGAGCCGGGAGGACTTGCTCTGGGCCTGGTTATTGGGGGGAGGGGCTGTCTCTAGGGGATGGCTCCCGTGGCTTCTGATCCCCACTCCCAGGCTGTCACCAGCCTTCCTAAGCTGAGCCTGTCCACACCCCTCGAGGCCATCCCACTGCAGCCAGCCCCCCTTGGGTGGCAAGTCCACTGCTCCAGGACAGGTTGCCTCACCTACAAGTCTGGGTCCACCTGGGCAGGGGGAGGCCTGTGGCAG
>NW_007742447.1:5322-8393 GCF_000696425.1 Galeopterus variegatus
GTGCCCGGCTCCAGGTTGTGCTGCGCTGCCACCACTGGGATCATCCCTGTCATCCTAGAAAAAGTTCCTCAGCCACCACCCCTGTCCACCAGCACGAGGCTCTGCTCACTCTGTCCTCAGCAGCTGTGGCCACGTGGGATCCTCTGGTGTGCGGGGCACTTTGATCTGCACACACCTGGAGTTCTGTGCCTCAGCCTCACACAGCTGTCATCACACGATCCCACACACTCCCTGGACTTCCCCAGCTGCAGGAGGCTCCCCAGGGCTGGGGGCTGGAGCCCCACGACAGCCAGGGTCTCCTCTCCCTCCGCAGCTTGAGGAGTCACTGAATGAAGAGACTCATTCCACTACCTGGTGGCACCCTACCCTGTGCAGGTGGGCTGGCACCCACATTCCCAATTGGCCACCCAGCCAGGGCCCTAGCCCAGCTCCCCCTGCCCAGAACCCCCTTCCTCCCATCTCCTCTCCAGGGCCTCTTCAGCCCTCTGTGCTCTGTGACCTCATGGCACCTCGGTTGGAGTGAGGTCTGTGCCCACAGCTGGACCCCCACGGCCCACCTTTGTTCCCCAGGGCTGCCCTCAGCAGGGCTTAGCTAGGGCACCTGGCTCTTCAGAGAGACTGAGGCCGACAGACCAGCTGGTGCCTGCGACCCCTGCGAAGCATTAGTGGTTCTCGGAGGCTACGAGGGACACGACCTCCCCCTCCAGGAAGCCTCCCACAGGCAGCTCCAGGCCTCCAGCTCTGGCTTCCTCCATGCTGATCTGCCCCTCACTTGCTGCAGACCCTGAACTGGTCAGGACCCTTCCAGTCTTGAACGGGCTTGTGTTTGCACCAAGAGCCCCATCCTGCCCCTGCTCCTTGGGGGGTCCTTTCAGTCCTTGCCCCCACCTCTGCCCACCCTGCCCAGGCTCCGTTGGCCCCTCCTCCTGTCTTAGGGGCTGTGGGCTGGCCTGGCTGGACCACCAGCCTCGGGAGGGTGGGGAGGGGGCCTGCTGGTAAGAGCCCACTGCACAGCACCTCCCCGAGCATCTTGGAACATCTTGCAGAAGAGGCAATCGAGGCTGTGGAGGCAACGGTGCCTGTGCAGGTAACCCAGCTGCCCAGACCACCTGCCGACTCACACCTGCAGCCGTGTCTCCAGGGAAGCTGGACTTTTCCAGGGGCAGGTCCTCGGGTGGTGGAATTTCAGGCACATGGCCAGGCCCTTCTCTGATCCTCAGAAGGAGAGCAGGGAGCCATGGGGCAGGGATGGGCTTTCCTGGGGTGGCCTGTGGACAACACCATGGTGACAGCCTGGTGTCACCTTCAGAGGGAACAGATCGATCTGTCCCATCTCTCTGTCATGGCACCCTGTGGGGCTGGGAGCACCCAAGGCTCGGGTTCTCTGCTCATTCGCTCCCACTGCAACTCCTCCCCCCACGGGACTCTCTCACCACGTGCTGAGCTCAGCTGCAGGTGTCCTTGGCCTCGAAAACTCTTCCCTGTGAACGTGTGTTCCATGTCCCCCTAGCCTTGTGGGGGCTGCCTCAGCCTCGGCCTCAGCAGAGACTCCTGAAATGAGTTTCTTGGTGCTGTGCGGGTCAGGGGCGTTTGCCCTGCCAGCACCCTGATGGCCTGGAGCCTCCATCCCCCTGTCCCACGAGCTCTGGGCCCATTGGCGGTGGGTGGGGGAGACTTATGTCCTTTGCCTGTGCTCCAGTGTGTGGGGGCTCCTGGGGTGGATGCTCTGCCTCGTCGCCCAGTGTGAGGAGGGCTCTGTACAGAGCTGAGACCAGGGCCTGTCCAGGTGCCCTTTGTGAATCCAGCCCACCTGTCCCCAAACTCCCCCTGGGGCCTTCACAGAAAGTGCATTCCAGAGGGGAAGCTTCAGCTGGGGAAAATGAACCTTGGGTGGTCTTGGCTTCTCAGAAACACACCTCGAGGCTCCATGAAACAAGCAAACAGCCCCCAGCAAACAACACAAGGATGTCCCTGAGTGAGCAAAACCTGGCCCAGGTGCCCATGAGCTCAGATGACCTGGTCCTGCATCTGTGCCCAGGCAGGCTGTTTCTGGGGGTCTTGGGGGGAGGCCCCGGGCTGGGTGGGGCAGGGTAGGTGCTGGGCCACAAGGCCGGTGGGTGGCCACTTGGCCTCCATTCATCAGCCCGTGGTCCCACTCTCCACCGCCCTCCTAGCCTTTGAAGCTGCAATAAATATTGATTTGGGCAAATTGATGCGTTTCCGAGGACCTGGGTCAATAGCAAAGTTACAAGGATCAGGGCAAAGTCATCCACGTGTCCAACTCCAGCCTCGAGGAAGAACCTGGCAAGGGCTAAAAAAGGACTGGCCATGTACAGGGTGCCAGTGCCACTGGCCAGAGCCACCTGAAGGGACGGGGAGGGGAGGGGCTTGGTAGACATTGGCCCCTCGTCCTCACCCAGCCATGGCCTAGAGGGTAGATTGGCAGCATCCTTTTGGCCACCTGTCCTCACACCCGCCTGGTCCTGCCCGGTGCTGGCTGCCTCAGCTGCAGTGCTGCCTCTCCCCACCCTGCCCAGGCATCTGCCCACGGGCATTTATCACATTCCCACGGGGCACTTGGCACCGGGACCCGAGCAGGTCTGCACGTGGGGACTGTGGGTCCAGGCCAGAGCAGAGGACCCTAACAAGACGGCCTCCTCCAGGGCTCTCTATGGCCCCTGCCCCAAGGTCACCCTGGCCTCTCCCCTCCATCTCTCTCAACCCCAAATCTCTGACTGTCCATGGGGTCTGTGAGGACTTTGTCACCCTGTTTGTCCCCCTGTCTTGGCCCTTTTGCACAAGCTTCTGTCTCTGCCTGGAGCTCTTGTCCTACCTTCTCATTGACCGTCCACTATTCATCCCCCAACCCTGCCATCCTTCCTCCGAGCTCCCCACCTGCCTGGAACTGCCCTCCCCAGAGGGCGAGGCTGGGCCTGGGTCCCTGGGAGGCGCTGCCCGCCCTCTGAGTCCTTGTAAGGGGCAGCAGGGTGGGAAGTAGCTCCGGGACCACCCTCTGGGCCAGTGGGCGTCTGGGCCGAGCCCTGCCCCCCTTCTCAGTCCCTCCCCCCCCC
>NW_007742447.1:9939-13553 GCF_000696425.1 Galeopterus variegatus
GTGCCGCCCCATTAGTGGGGAAACCGACCTGTGTACATTACACACCACCTAAGTGGGAGCCGAGGCAGTGGTTTTATGACCCCATAAAACTTTGGGAGTTTATTGCTGTCGAACAAACATGTAATCCGATGCTTCAAGTTCAATATATGTAGCCAGCGGCATCCATAGCCAGCTGCGGCTGCAGCTCCCACGGCTGGGCTGAGCTGCTGAGACATCCAGGGGCTCTGGAGCTGATTGGCGATTGATCGGCTGCAGGACAGGAGCAGGATTTATGGTGGCCGCGTGGGGCTGGTCTTTCTGCATACAGAACAGCCCAGAGGACAGCAAAGGGGAGGGGCAGCCACCTGGGACCTGGGCAAGGTCAGGGGGTTGCTGCAAAGAGAAGGTGTGCTCCCGGGGAAGAGGTGGCCCCACCAGCGCTCCCTGCAGGGAGGGGTGAAGGGACAGGATAGGGGAGGGGTCAATGGCTAAGCCTTACCCACCAGCGGCCCTCACCCATTCCCCCATTCATGCACCCGACAATCCCTTCACCCACCCATCCATCCATTTATCCCTTGCCCACCCACCTGCCCATCTATCCACCCATCCATCCATCCTCTTTCCATTTGTCCACCTGTTCTCCCACTCATTCATCCACCCAGGCATCCCTCCACCCACCCACCTGCCCATCTCTCCATCCCTCCATCCATCCCTCCTCCTCCTACCCACTTATCCATCCACCCACCTGTTCACTCACCCCCTCGTCCACCCGTCCACCCGCCTATCTCCCGTCTACTTGTGTGTCTGTTTACCTGTCCATTCACCTTCCATCCACCTGCCCACCTGGCCACCCATCCTTCCCCCTCAGAGCTGCCCCTCATCCAGGGACAGGGCTGTCCCACTCCCAGAGATCACCTGAACCTGGGAAAGCCAAGGTGACTCACATCACGCTATGGAAGATGCTGGCGTTATTGCCCATAACCGTTACTGGCATTATTATTATTATTATTATTATTAAGATCAGGACACCCCAAATACTCTTGCCCTGGGCTTCATTCCCCAAGGAATTCCCTTCTCATGTGTATTTTTATACATTTAGTTTAAATAAAAGAGACCCTCGTGGCTGATGGTAGTTTATTTATTTCCTCAACTCTTGATCTGTGACACGTTCCTTCCAAGTGCACACGTGACTCTCCGAGCCTGTCTATTCTGCATTTTCACTGCGCGCTGGCTTCATGCCGTTGAATCGCGTCATAGGCGTCTACTTAGGTGACATTCCATGGTGTGGCTCTTCCAGCATCGACCTGAACATTTCCCATCGCTGGACAGAGGAGCTCATCCCACCATTTTTGCAGGTGTGACTATGCTGTGGCCGACACTGAGCCCGCGCAGATACATCTGCCCCTGAGTATTTTTTTTTTTTTTTGTCTTTTGTCTTTTTCCGTGTCCGGCAACGGATCGCAACCCTCAGTGTTGCCCCCGTACCGGACCGGGGACCGGCAACGGGACCGCAACCCTCGGTGTTGCTCCCGCGCCTCGCTCAGCCAGTGAGCGGGAACCGGTCTGTATGTGGGATCCGAACCCTCGGCGGGAGCGCAGCCGTGCTTCCCAAGCGGCGCACTATCCAGTGCGCCACCGGGCCGGCCCTGCCCCTGAGTATTTAATCAGCATAGATTCCAAGAAGGGGCATCCCGGGGCTAAAGGTTAAACATGTCGTGACTCAGGACACATCTTGCCCTATGACCTCCAAAAACCTGGCCCACTGATCCTCGGTGGAGGAGGGACTTCTGTTGTACCCAGCCCAAGGGCCTGGGCGTTCTCCCCGCGGGTGCAGCAGGGACCCTGATCTGTGTGGCTCACGTTGTCAGGGGCGTAGCCACCTGAGTGGACTTCTCTGCAGTTTTCTCGCTTCCTCCTTGATGTTTTTGCTTCAGATCAGCTCGTGCTGTGTTAATGGTATTAATTTTTTGTCACGTTAATGTCAAAAAATTTACCTGACTCATTGCTTATCTTCTAGGTTGATGTTTCTTTTGAGTCTCCTGAGAGTTTAGCTTCTACATGGTCAAAGTGTCTTGTCTTTATTTTTAGAAAGTGCTTTCCCACGAGGGATTCGGTAAATATTTGCCTCTGTTGACCTCCTGTTTCTCTCAATGGCGTAAGTTCTTTTCTGTCTGCACCACCTGATTGCCCGACCCACACCTGTGGGCCCCACACTCTGATCAAGAGGGTACCCTAGGTCCCTCGCTCCTTCCTTCCTTCCTTCTTCTGGCATAAACTTTTCTCAATAGCCTTAAGGCTGCAGCTGCTGAGGGGACTGAGACCTGACCCTGGCCTTGGTGACTCACGGAAACGTCAGCACAGATGTGCAAAGCACAGAAAGTGGATCTGTGAGTCAGAGCTGAGGAAGGGGACTGCGGGGTGGAGGAGAGAGTGGCCGGGTGAGCTGCGCATATCAAAAAGCCCTTGGAGTGATGATTGACAGGGGGTGGGCAGGACTTGGCTGGGTCATTGAGGGGTGGACGGTGCTCTGGGGAAGGCACTGTGTCAGGTGTTCAGGACACCCGGTGCAGGGGGTGAGATAGAACAGGGAGGGGAGGAGGCAGCGAGCCTCCCTCCTGTGCCCGCAGTAGCCACGGGCCCTGCTCAGTGGCCCGTGTGGGAACAGGGGTAAAACCTTTGTGGTCTCAGCTCCTGACCACTGGTGGGGGGATGGGAACTGGTCTTTGAGGGAGGGGAGCAACCGGGATTGATGACCAAGGCTTGGGCGTGGTCTTCAGGGAGCTTTTGCTTTAGAGAGCTTCGCTTAGGCCTGTGCAGAGGGGACGGGGTGGCCAGGGAGGGGGCCGGGTGCCCAGGCCTGGACGGAGTGCTCGGCGGCAGCAGAGACACACCGAGGCGGCAGGGACGTCGCCTGGCTCCCCTGCTCCTGCTGTGCTGGCACCAGGGCCTGTCTGCCGGCTTCTCGGGAGGAGACCCCACCTTTGTCTGTGCACTTGGAGACATAACTGGGTGGGCTCCAGCCCGGCTGGTCCTGGGTGGGAATCCCAGCTCTGCCACTCAGGTGAGATGTCAGCTGTGCCCCTGCCCAACTCGAAGCCTCAGTTTCTTCACCTGTAAAGTGGGATGACCAGTCAGTGAGGAAATATGTGTGGCGTGCCTAGTACAGTGCCTGGTACGTAGGAGGCCCTCCTGGAATGTTCTGGAAATGTTTCCGTTCAAGGGTTTCCTAGGCCTGAATTCTCGGCCTCTGACCACATGCTGTCGCCCCTTAGCAGGTCCTGGGCAGCTCCAGGCGTCCGTGTGGATCTGGCTGCTTCAGGCCTCCAGCGTGCACCGAGGGTGGACACCCCCACTGTGAGGGCGGTCAGGCCTTTGGGGTTGATAGAGGTGAGTCGATGCTCTGTGAAGCAGGTGGCGGGCTCGCTCCTCCAGGGCTGTGGCCGTCCTCCTGGCATGAGCATCTCATCACCTCCCGCAGTCGCTTCCTGCTCCTGCAGATGACGCCAGACGCAGCGGCCGGCCACAGCGTTTCTTGCCCTGAGCAGTGGCACCCAAGGCCTTGCCAGTCCCAAACGTCCTCCTGAGTCATAACTCATCTCTGGCGGCAGCTCAGGATCACTGTGGTGGTGTTTCCT
>NW_007742447.1:17112-19883 GCF_000696425.1 Galeopterus variegatus
GGCCTGTGTTCTGGGCCCCTGGACGGGGTCTGGCCTCTGAGGCTCTCCCCATCGCTGGAATAGATGAGATAACGAACAATCACACATGGAGCTTCCCAAGAACCACGCCCTGGGCTTCTGAGAGGGTCACGGACGTGGAGACCGAGTCACAAGGACATGAGGTGACTTGAGCTGCCACATGTCGGCCCCACACCTTCTCCCATGGGCAGGACTGTATGCCCATGACCCCCATGTCCCTTCCTGGCCTAGCACTGTGGCCTTGGGGCCTAGTGGCCTGTGGCCTGGCCCTGTCCTCTCTGCGTTGTCCCCAGCAGTGGCAGGAGCCCACACTCGAGAAGTGTTTACCAGCAGTGGAGGGCCAGCCGAGGCGGATCATCCCTCTGGGTTTGTTTTCAATTAACACTTGTTTAGTGCAGGTTTTCCTCCATCAAATCTCCCTTCACGCAGGCAGGCACCCGCTTGGCCCGGCATAATCTGCTGAGCCCTTGCTCAAACAGAAGCAGCTTTGCCGCTTTCTAAACACAACTAATCCAATTTGGGCTTTGGGGATTAGAGGTGGGCAGCACCGGGCAGGGCCGCACCTCCATCGCCCCCAGCTCCAAGCAGGAGGAGCTGGGCTGGGGCCATCTCAGGGTCTTGGGGCGTTGGGGTGGGGTACTGGGCCAGGACATCACAGGGTCCCCTCCCCATCACACTGTGGGCCCCCTGGCTGGGGAGTGAGGGAAGTGGCCAGGAGACTCAACCAAAATGCTGGCCACAGAGGCAGAGCAGGCCTCGCCCAGATGGGCCTGTCCCCACCCAGCTCAACCAAGGTGACCCAGCCTCCTCTGTCCCCATCCCCCGACCCTCCACTGTTTCCCCAGCAGCTCGCCCTGGACAACCTGCAGAGTGTCCCCTCAGGGAGACAAGGCCCTGTGTCCCGTTTCCTAAATGACTAGCCAGGTCCCCGGAATGGGGCAGGTGCACTGTAGGGCACCTGGGTCCCTGGGGGCCAAGGCTGACCCTCCTCGGCCTGAAACCCCAGCTGTACCCGCCCCCCCCCCACCGGCACTCATCGGATCTCACTGTCCCCAGCCCACCCTGCCTTACCCGGGAGGAAACAGGGCTTCACGGACCCCTTGCCCTCTGGCCAGGCTCTGACCATGGCCTGCGAGGGGCCATCATGCTGGGTTTTGCCTGCCTGAGGCAGAAACCACAAAACGACCCAGAACACACACGGCCCCCAGTTGACAGATTCAATTCAATTCCACAAATATTGACCACGAGTCTAATCCACTCGTCCTCCAGCTCCAGCTCGTTCCTCTGAGGGGCCCAGCGCGGCGGTCACGGATCCCACTTAATCTCGGCCCCCAATGTCACTGGTTCACCGGGAAGGAGCTGAGCTCACCAGGCCTGCAGGGGTGCCCAGAGCTGGGGTCTGACCTCTGCACCCAGGTCAGCCACCCACCGCCATGCAATGTGCCTAAGAGTGTAGGGGGTGGTCTCGGGCCAGCCTGGGTGGGCTTGGCCTTGGGGTGGGGGAGCTCAGAGTCTACTACATCTGGCAGGTTGGGGCCCACACCTGTGTCCTGTGGCCACGACGGGGAGGGTCCTGGGGCTCACCAGGACCCCAGGGTAGCTTGGCCAGCCCAGCGTGACCAGAGTCCAGGCCTGTGTGGGGCACCCTCAGCGTGGCCTGGTGGCTGGACAAGGGCAGGGATGAAGCCACTCTGTGTGAGGGCCCCTTATTCCTCTGCAGGACAGGCCTAGATGCCTGGGGTATACAGCAGGTGCTCAGCATGTGCTCCAAGCTCCTCCTGATCCTTCCTGGGGCAGCTCGTCTCTGCTCTGGGGGCTCCCCTTTTCTTCATCCACCCGCTCAACTCTGCCTCTCGGAGGCTTTGCCTCCTAGTCAGAGACGGGACAGACTACCACGTCTTTCCTCAGTGGCCCTCCCTGGGTGGCACCTCCAAAGCACCCTGAGCAGAGGGAGGTGCACGAACTCGCCTCTCAAGCCCTTTCCTCTCAGCTGAGGCTGAGGCCAGCCATGCACACCTTAGAGAGCGCAAGCGGGCTGCAGTGTCCCCGACAGGCAGGGCCTGGGTCTGGGGGGTCTTAGAGTGGGCTGGGGATGTGCACATGTAGGGAGGGGCACTGGCTGATGTCGGCCCTGTGCTGAAGTCCCAGGGCAGCCCCTGCCCACCAGACCCTCGCCTCAGCTGTCCTGACCTAGCAGCTAATCTCTGCTGGGCACCGCAGCTCCATGGTGACTCCAGCACCGGAACATTTATCAGAAATGGAACTGATGGATTAAGGTAGAACCAGGCGAATTGATTTTTTTCCCCTGGGCACTTACATGCTGCTCTCAATCAGGCAATCAACTCCCAGGGTAGGGTGGCTGCGGGGACAGAGGCGGGAGACAAGGGAATGACCATGATGAAGGGTGAGGGGCGGCTGTGGGGACAGGTGGGGTGGGCTGGGTGGCCATGGGAACAGGTCTGGAGATGCAGTCCAGACCAGACCAGACCAGCCCCTGGCAAGAGGGGCCTCATTTGCAGAAGTCCCACTTTCTCCAGCTGGCCGGGGACCAGGGGCTGACCCCCTCCCCCCACCACCTGTATGACACCAGGCTAGTCTTGTCCCCTCTGAGCCTCTTGGCCTTGGTGTGACCCCAGGGTGTGCAGGAGCCAGTGACTCATTCACTCACTCCCTCATTCATTCATGCACTCAATGAACACTGCAGCAAAGGGAAGCTGAGGTCACAGGAAGGCATAGGCAGGGTTGGTGACAGG
>NW_007742447.1:20908-21669 GCF_000696425.1 Galeopterus variegatus
CTGGCGTGACGGCTGGGATTTTGAGGCCCAGACTGGTCCCCTTCTAGGAAGTTCCTGGTCCAGCCTGGGGAGCAGGCAATCCCAGTGCTTGTTCAGGTGTGTGCCTGAGCCTCAGTTTCCCCCTGCATTTGGAAACCTGCCCAGCAGGGCTGGTGTAGGAATATGGTGCAGCAGCAAAGGTCCCCTTCTTCCCCCAGACTGAATACCCAAGCTACAGTCCCCAGCCTAGGCTGAGACAGGGCTCCTGTGGGCCACCTAGCTGAGTGGTCTCAGGCAGCCCATCCCAGCTGTCAGCAGGGGTGGCCCAGTCAGATGGCAGCCCCTGACCCTTCCTGGCGAGGCCCTGATTAATGACAGAAGTGCTGAGTCCTCAAAGTAAAGGACACCAAAGGGCAGGGCTCATGGGGCAGAAAAAGCTGTCACTGGCCCAGGTGGGAGCTGGCACTACAGACCCCTGGCCTAGCAGCTCTGGGCTCTGAGCTCTGGGTGCCTGCAGCAGAGTGGCCATTGGCGGTGGGGGTGCTTAGACCTGGCCTCGCCCTGACTGTACCACCCACCGGGATAGCAACCTCTGCAAACCTTGCTTCCTCTCTCACGAAACAATGTGGCCCAGGACTGTGTGGTGGCTCCCAGTCCCCAGAACCTCACCAGGCCCCAGGACAAGCCGGAAGACGGGCTCAGCAGCAGGACCCTCCTGTCCCTGCCGTAGAGCCCACCTGGTGTCTGGTGGTGTCTGGCTCACTGGGCTGGGCAGCGCCTCC
>NW_007742448.1:0-1440 GCF_000696425.1 Galeopterus variegatus
CTGCCAGTCTGTGGTACTTTGTTATGGTAGCCTGAGCAGACTAGTTACCTTATTTTTGAATAATTGGGGGAGAAATCTATGAATAAGTCTCACAAAACAGGGGAGAACATGCATGATATTTTCTCCTTTTCTTAGGGTTCCTTATTCATAACAGAACAAAGCTCTCTTATGGTGACATGTAAGAGAAAAAGAACACGATTCTGTATTTCCTTCTAGGCAACTTTAACTTTCTTAGCATTCCAACCAAGGATTTATGATGAAGTTTCAGAAAGCATGCATCTTTCTTTTGAAAAATGCATTTTCTAGGGGAGTAAATCCATGGTGGATAACCAGAATTTGGCTCTACAAAATTCAAGGACATGGGCTATATTAGTTATCATTTGTACGGCATCACAAATCTTGGCTGGGAGCTGGGATAAAATCAGATTTAAGAGCTCTGTTCTGAACATGGGGGTTGGCATGTTGGTTGCCATCATGAGTGCAGGCGTTTAACACTAATGAACAAACATTCCAGCAAAGAAGCAACAAACAGACTGGCAGATCTGCTGTGTCGATACCTCTGTCCTCCCTCTCACGCCCACCACACCACACCCTGTTACTTTATCTGTCAGGATGCTTGTCCCCAACCCAGCCTCTGTCAGTGCATCAGGGACGGCTCCAGCACTCAGACCTGTGCCCCAAGCCCTTATCTCCCAAGTCTGGTCCTGCCGTCCTGTTTGTTCACTTGCTTGCTCCTTGTTCTTTGATGTCTTGTCCCCACTTAGTCACCTTTCATTCCATACTTATCCCTTTGTTGTGGGTCCAACTGTGTCTCCCCAAAATGTGTGTTCAAGTCCTAACCCTGGGTACCTGTGAACACAGCCTTTTTGGAAAAAAGGTCCTTACAGATGTAATCAGATGAAGATGAAGTCATAATGGATTGGGGAGGGGGCTTAATCCAATGACAGGTGTCCTTATGAAAAGGGGACTATGTGGACACAGAGACACAGAGGAGAGACACTCCTAGGGAAAAGGCCATGTGAAGATGGAGGCAGAGGTTGGAGCAGATGAGGGATCTACAGGGCAAGGAGAGCCATGGATTGCCAGTAACTAGCAGATGACAGAGAGAGACAAGGAGGGATTCTTTCCTAGAGCCCTCAGAGCCTGGCCTTGGTTTCTGACTTCCAGCATTTAGGACTGTGAGAAATAAATGTCTCTTATTTTAAGCCACCCTGTTTGGGGCCATCTGTTACAGCAGCCACACGAAACTAACATACTTTTCTGTCTGCCAATTACTTCCTGTAGGGTGGGAGACTGTAGGGTCAGTGGGGGTGATAGGTAAAGGTGAAAAAGACGCACACGGTATGCACGCACGCACACACACATGCACACACACATGCACACACACACACGCATGCACACACACACATGCACACACACTCAGTAATAAGTGAAGAATGT
>NW_007742448.1:1790-3432 GCF_000696425.1 Galeopterus variegatus
GTCAGTGGGGGTGATAGGTAAAGGTGAAAAAGACGCACACGGTATGCACGCACGCACACACACATGCACACACACATGCACACACACACACGCATGCACACACACACATGCACACACACTCAGTAATAAGTGAAGAATGTAAGTCCAGGTTAGTGCAATGCAGTATGTTATAAACACTTTCTTCTTGACTAAAGGAGTGTAACACTATATAGTTAATCTTAAATGAAACTATTCTGACACAAATGACTTTCATTTGATATACTGCATTCTATATTGGAAAAAGAAATGTACTTTTTGTTTGCCGTTCGCCAAAATCAACTTTTAAAACATTTCACTAACTCTAGCCTTTTTCTCTAAGCACTCACAGACTTGTGACAACATTTAAATGGCACCTCTAGGGATAAATCCTGCATTTATCCTCACAGATATGCATACTGCCTGTTAAAATTGTACAATAAAACAATAATCTCAAGCGATGAGTGGTTTCTGCATATTCAGCCTCTATGTCTTTGAGTGGGACTGAATTTAAAGTCAAGATTTGGATGGTAAAGTCATAGTATCCATTCACTGAAAGCAGGAAAAAATGTGATAATTTGTCAGAGAGCAAAACAACTGTTTTTTTAACTTCATAGCTAACGTGTAGGTAGTTAAGGAACTATGAAAAACAGACATTTATATTCTCTTTCCTCCCTTATATGCTTTAAAATTTTCCTAAGTTGTAAGTTTCACAATGGGTAAGCAGCCTAAACAGCTGAGACAATTCTGGAAAGAGAAGTGATTTTACACAGCAGGACATGTGTTTTGGAAAACCATTGTGGAAAATCAATGTCCTTCCAATCAAAAAACCTTTGATTGCTTTGATGAGATCATTTTAATCTTCTGCAAGGCTTCATGGTATAATGACTACATTGTGCAAATTAGTGCTATTTTTAATTATTGTTTTTCTATAGAGATCATAACACTAGAGCATTCTTTTTACCAGATTCATAAATCATAAGCAATTTTGGCCTGAGTAGGCAAAAGTTGAAAAAGGGATGCAGGGTAGTGTTGAAATATTTAACAGGCTGTTTTGAACCATTCTGAATCTGATACTTTTAGAGTGAAGCTTTGAAAATATCACTCTGTAACAATTCTTAATCAGAAAAGCTCTCCACAACCGTGGTACCGAGCAGCCATCCACTGAATTGAAAATTATGGAATAATTGCAGATCCCGGGGAGCACACTTCTGGATGCTGATCACTCTGTGACTGTCAGCCCAGCCTGGACCTGTGAAAAGTGAACACATGTCCCTGACAGGCCCGGTTTCTCCATCATTAAGCACTCAGGGACAGCACCTGCCTGGTGTCTCCTGATGCAATATGGTCCCCTGGCTTCAGAGGTCATTGCTTTAGGGATATGAGACTCTATCTTAGAGGGACCCTTGGGAATCAGCAGCTTCCCCAGAACCTCTAACCTGCTGCACTCCATCAACACTTGCATGGAAAATGTCTTCACAACAAAGCTCCATCAAGGACTAAGGAAGTAAGCAGGGTCATGAGATTTCCTCCGTCAGAGATTGGTTCTAGATCAGGGCATCTTAATTTCCTAGAATGTGATCCTCCACCTGGAAACCTCCCCATTACATCAACTGAAATGGCAGCC
>NW_007742448.1:4563-5903 GCF_000696425.1 Galeopterus variegatus
AGCCATCCACTGAATTGAAAATTATGGAATAATTGCAGATCCCGGGGAGCACACTTCTGGATGCTGATCACTCTGTGACTGTCAGCCCAGCCTGGACCTGTGAAAAGTGAACACATGTCCCTGACAGGCCCGGTTTCTCCATCATTAAGCACTCAGGGACAGCACCTGCCTGGTGTCTCCTGATGCAATATGGTCCCCTGGCTTCAGAGGTCATTGCTTTAGGGATATGAGACTCTATCTTAGAGGGACCCTTGGGAATCAGCAGCTTCCCCAGAACCTCTAACCTGCTGCACTCCATCAACACTTGCATGGAAAATGTCTTCACAACAAAGCTCCATCAAGGACTAAGGAAGTAAGCAGGGTCATGAGATTTCCTCCGTCAGAGATTGGTTCTAGATCAGGGCATCTTAATTTCCTAGAATGTGATCCTCCACCTGGAAACCTCCCCATTACATCAACTGAAATGGCAGCCAACCCAGCAGGATTTCATCAAGTTCAGTGGAAGTTGCTGTGACATGGAGATGCACCACTCAGGTGAAGCTTCTAGAGCGCCAGATTCTCATAGCAGGAAACACCAACTCCCCGGGGCGACCATGTCAAGCAAGCTTCGTGACTGTGTCCGAGGGGCTCTCTGTCCCCCGCAGATCCAGTCTCCATGTCCCCCCACACTCCTCTGGGCCCTGGATGTGCCTCCATGTGGACAGCACCTACTAAGGCACCTGCGCTGGCTCTGGTTGGATTTGGCTGATGAGGAGCACTTGGGAGATTAGAGGGAGTGAAGGAGGTCAGGGCATTATTCCCTCGGCTCCCTCTCCCTCCAGAGTGATACCACCATCTGTGGGCTATCCATGTCCCTAAACTAAAAGTCCCTTCCCCTCTCAAGGAGGCTGAGTCTTCCCCCTGGCTGCTCCCAGTAGGGTTCACTCTGAGAAGTCCCAGTGAGACCTGTGGGATTTGGGTGCTCACCCTTCCAGTGGCTCAGAGTTAGCACCTTCAAGCTCCTGGGAGCACGTTGACATCTCAGAAGGTCCACACCACACTGTCCCTCCAGGCTGCAAAAGTCTCTCTCCTCCCCTGAGGCCCATGGGAGCTCAGCGGCTACGAGCTCTGGAACTCTGGTTACTGCACCGTCCCTGATGTTCTGCTGGCACTGGGCCCTTTGTAAATAACCCTCTTGCAAATACACCTTCTTGGAATTACCCTATTCTGAGCTGTGTCTGTTTTCTGTTGGGACTCTGAACCACCTGTGTCCTTTCCCTCAGCCTCTGCCTGTTCCTCCTTTCCAACTACCCAGCTTGTGATGACGGTGCCATTGTTTGTTTACTTTGTCAGCTGGTTTT
>NW_007742448.1:6821-16973 GCF_000696425.1 Galeopterus variegatus
ACTCAAGAAAAGAGGGAAAACCCAAGGATGGGAGAGAGGAGAGACTAGAGGATAAAAGGGATAAAAATGCTTAAATTTCAATTTGATGAGCTACTGACAGTCTATCCCAAGCAGACCGCAGGGACAGCACACACATATGCATAGACACAGAGGCAGAACACCCCCTGCAAACATTCTCCCCAATGCCCATTCCCTGACTCCAAGCTCTGCCTACCCTGGACCCTTGACCTTGTGTACCCTGCCCCATGCCCTGTTTCTGTTTATCTTTGCCCTCAGCCCCAATGCTTTGATAAACTTAACACACAGTCCTCACCCACAGAGCAGTTTGCACCCTGCTTGGTCCCCAGCATCTGCTCAGGGACCCCCAGCCCAGCGCCATGACAGGGGCTGATTCCATCGCTCCGTTCCTCCTCCCTGCACCCTTCCCTGCTCCAGGCTTCCCGGGTTGCAAAGAGAGTGAGCTGAGTCCCTCCTGCAGTGAAAAATGAAGCACCAGACAGGCATGTTCTCTATCTAAGCCTAAGCCCAATTAATTTGGGGAATGGCATTTGCCATCTAATTCCTAACGACTATACATGAATAGATAGTTCTTATTTTCTGATGAAATATTCTACTGTCTCTCTCACAAAACTGGCAAAATGAATGAGGGTGGAAGTGATGGATGTAGAGAATCTAACTGTAAACAAAAGTCAAATGCTTCTCTCCAGTCCAAGGCCTCTTTTAATTTCTGTGCAGCCTCATTTGTAACATGAAGTAGGTGAAATTGATGATCTCACACCCCATGACTTCGTGAGTTTCTGTAATTTTATAAGGTGGGAATTGGGCAAAACAGCTCCTTACAGCACGAAGGCTCTTTCGCTTGACCAGTCATTCCTGGCGTCTGTGTGAAAGGCAGGACTTAGAAGGTGGCATCTTTAAAACATGGGCTTGCCCTCATGGTTGGAGCCTGTGTCATCCCAAGGGGACCCAACAGCAACAATGCAGTGTCCACCGCAATCTGTGACTCTCTTGAATTCGTTTAAACCTACCAATCTGCCCACTGAGGCCAAGGGCCTGGCCTCCTGAAGTTGTTCATGACCTGTTGTTTTGTTTTGTTTTAATATTTATTTATTTATTTTCGTTATAAAAGCACAGCAAATTCACTTATGGGTATTTTCAAGAGAGAAAGAAAGAACAAAGGAAGGAAGGGAGGGTGGGAGGGAGGGAGGGACCTAAACGACCTGGCACCTGAAGCCACTGTTGGCCACGCTCTGCACCTCTGACTCATGCCCTGGTTTTATCTTCTCTGTGCCCATCTCTGCAGACATCTCATTCTAATTACATTCTATAATATTCCCGAGCTGCAGCAGGTACTATTATAACCTGGCCTATTGACATCACAGAGAAAGAAAAGAATGAAAAAGGTGTTCTCAGAGGATGTACCTCAAAATGTCCCTGGCGAGCTGCTTGATGCAGATCCCTTGTCAAATCAGATGTCTAAAAGTTACTGACTGCTTTATGTTTCCATCACCTCCTTGCCCATTCCTTGGAAAGATTCAGGTGATTTCATCAGAAAGAGCTGATTCATTTTGTGATTTTTGGCAGAATTTTCCAAGCTCCATTTATTTAAACCATCCTTAGGCACAAACCAGCTGCGTGCCAAGCTGATCTGCTTTAGGGAGCTCTGCACACGTCTCTCACAGGTGCCGACGAGACCAGCCTTTCACATGCAACATCATCTCAAGCCTGGGAACGGTGGGCATCCTGGACAGGTGGTCACCTTCCCCATCAAAGCAAGCTTCTGAGAACAGCGCTACGTGGGAAGAAGTTCCAGGGTGAGGAGACAGGAGGGCTTTGCATGAAGTCCAGGCAGGTGGCGAGTGAAGCCTCGCTGGGTCCCAGAGAGATTGCGCAGCAGCTGTGTCTAAGCACTGACGAGATGGATTGTGCGGTTGGAGGGAGGCGTCAGCACATGGTGATTCCAGGGTATAGAGCCCAAGGAAAAGGGAGAAGGTGGGGACCCCAAGAGCCACTCCCCATCCCCCCATCTCTGCTCAGCTACACAGAAAGATGCAGAGGAGGCCGAAGAGAGTTGTCGAGTGGAGGGGCTGGAACTGAGAACATGGGATTCTTTCTTGAGTCTAGCGTTAAGCCCAGGTGCACGCAGTGTGGACGACGTGACAGGAAGCACCGTGCCAGGAGGACATGGGGCCAGGGGGCTCAGCCATGCTCAAAGCATGGCCGACCTGGGGACGGATTCTCTGGCACTGTCAAACTTTTCTAAGACTTCCATCTGCACTTGTGGCTTGTCCAGTCTGCTGTGTGCATGCTTGTGGTGAGGGAATAATCTAAAAGGCTTTTCCTGAGGCTTTACAATGGCATTAGAGAGCTTCAGAAAAGAACAGCCTGGTCTAGAGAAACTCATAATTCTCTTTCATCACATGATTATCAGCAATGACCCCCTTTCCCATATTTCTAACTAAACATTTTGAAGGTTGCATATTTCTAGAATTCACCTTCCACAAATTTTAATTCCTGCAAAGTATTCCACACTGAACATGCTCAGACTTAGACAAAATAAAACAAAACAAAAAGTCCCTTTAATCTGTTTGTTTTGTCATGTCTTAGTACAAAACTGTTCAAAGGCAACAGCTTTAGCTGTTTTCGGTGCTCTGTCCACACAAGCTGCTTTTGACAATTTTGACTGAATTACAATTGCTACAACTCATCTGCCCATTTGAAAAAATTCATTAAAAATCTGGTTTGCCTAAATTTTAGTTGTAACCTGAACCAGTTGTTTTGTTGACTTTCATTTATTTGTGTTGGGGGTGGGGGAGCAGGAACCATAATTTATTGCTTGAAATGGTTAAAAGTTTATTTCCCTGCTCCTGTATTTTCCTTCTCATGTAAGATCAAATCCGTACGAGCATTTTAGAGAAAACAGGTCCATTCCTCTCCTTTACAGAACTACTCTAGTGGGCCTGAGCTGCCTGACTCTGCAGAGAGAACCGCAGCCCGGAGCCCGTGGGGACCTTCGTGCCTCAGGTGGAGCTGCCGAGCAGGCTCAGCCAGCAGGCCCAGGACGGCAACTTCAACCGGGCAGAGGGAGGCCCGCAGAAGGGCCCCGTGCTTATTGCCAGACCTTAGAAGACAACCAGCAGGTAAAAGCGAGGCGCCCGGGCTGTGAGCAAGCCGCCCCTGCTTTTCCTTCTTCTGGGGTCCTCCTGCCAGTTTCCCAGCTAATTCAGAGCCACACTGCACTCCACTTCTCTCCAGGGACGCATCCTGGGTGGCGTTTCCAGGTGCTCCTTGTGACCTTCCCTGCCTCTTGTCTACCCTCATCCTGCCCTGTCTGGTTCACATTTGATAAAAGACCACCCCTTGGACTAGTTTTCCAGAAGATAAACGGCCCCAGGCAGGGGTGCTTTTGCTGTCGGGCTGAGCCACGGACAGCAGTTCTCCAGCCCTGCCACGCTGCAGTGCACAGTGGGGAAGACACGACCATGCCCAGGCTCCTCGGTGGCCCTGGGAAGGGCTGAGTGGGTTTGTTTTAGGCCATTCTGTGTGACGGTCACAGCAGATGCCAATAGTGAGGTCCTGTCTGAGCTCCTGACGTGGGGACGTGGGCACAATTCCACAGCTTGTGACTTCCACGCCGAGCTCTTGCCATTTCTCTAGTCACAGTGTTCCTGCCATTTCTGTAGACCCCCCTGAGGAATAGGGGACACAGGCATCTGCACCTGAGAATGGCTGTCTCCTCACTTTGCCCGTGTCCCTTCACCTCTTGGTGTTTGGGGAAAAGTTCAAATCCTGAATGAGATGTGGGCTCCTCCCTGCCAGCACCTTCATCATCGTTGACAGTTTGCACATAGTACTAACCAGTGCTCAGTTACCTGGTTACCCGAGTTGCCGTGCTGGGCCAGGTGAGGCAGCTCAAAGACATCCTGTTTCTGGCAGCAGCCCAGGACCTCTCGATCCTTCCGCCTCCCCTTCCCCAGCCCTACCTCCTCTCACTCCCGGGACAGAGGCCTCCCTTCCCAGAGTGTCAGCTCACGCCCATCTGCACCTGTGTGTCCCCCAGCTCCTCCCCTGCCCTCTCACAGCTTCCCGACAGGAAGTCTCACCTGAGCACACCAGAAGCCCCCAGCTCCCTCTCCCTCACTGTCCCCTGCCAGCGCCAAGTCCTGCCAGTCCAACGCAGCGTGGCCCCCTGACTGTCTCTGTGCCCGCCCCCGTGGACCCTGCCTTAGCTCCGGCTCATCACTCACTGCCTCCAGCAGGAAAGCCCCCCGCCTGCCCCTCACCGAGGGGGCCTCATCCCCCACACTCAAAGGAACACAAAGTCAACCTATCTCCCCTCCTCCTTGCTCATCCACCTTTTCTAAAACCAACTAATTCTTTGAATGAAAAATCCTCCACGGTTTTTTATTATTCTTCACAATGTAAACTCAACTTTTCTTTTCAACTCTTTATCTGCCGCTTCTATTCCCAAACCTTATGCTTTAGCCACACACACACACACACACACACACACACACACAAGAAAAAGTAACTTCATTAGTCAATAAAATTTGCTTGCAAATGGCAGAAATCTGATGGAAACTATCCTAAGCAAAGAAGTAAATTCACTGGCTCCTAGAACTGAGAATCCCAGGGGGCAAATGGTGTCAGGTGTGACTGGATCTAGGGGCTCAAACATTGTAACTAGGACCTCATCTCCCCTCCATCTCTGTCTTGGTGTCACCCTCCATTTAGGTGAGGTCTTCCCTAATGATGGCAAGTATGACCACGGACAGCTTCAGGTTTATAAAGTCCTTGGAGACTGGGATATCACAAATAGGAGGAAGGCTTTCTCTCTCAGAATCCTTTTTATTAACCCACTAGGATTCTGACCAGCCCAGCATGGGTCACAAATCCACCCTGGACTAAGTACTCTGTCCAAATTAATGGGGTACTCTGGGCAGACAAGGCTACATGCCTGCCCCTATATAGTGGGAGAGGTGGGGGTCACATGATTGAAAGCCCCACAGAATTATATGAACTGAAGGAAGGACAGTCATTAAAAGAAAAGTGTACCCAGCAGACTAAATGCATGGCATCAGTCCATCACATTCACCCGTTAACATCTTTAACGCTCTAGTAGCTTTGTAAATTCACTCCCCAAACCATATTTTAAGGAGCTCTTTTTCATATCCCTTAAAAATATTTCCCTTAAGAGCCAATTATACTTTAGTTATGATATTTTCTAATTTTATGACTCAATCTCTATTCCCTCTGCTGAGCTTGCAGTCAAATGGAGAATCCTGCTTCTTCAGCCAAGCCCTGAGGCCCCCCTGACCGTCATGGTCCCACTTCTGTGGAAGGTACAGCCTCAGAGTCTGCAAGTAGGAAGGACACCAGCAGGTCTATGTCACGGGGAATGGCTCTCAGCTCTGTGGAGGCCATAGGGAGGGGCAGCTCCCAGAAATCTTAGCTGTAGCCTGGGGACACATTGACAGACCTGTTCTCTTTGGCTCAGTTCTCTTCCTGGTGAAACCACTGAGTTAAAATACATAAGAGACTGTGGTAATCCTCAATGAAAGTGGGTGGGAGCTCCCTACCATGGTTCTAATTCTTGATCTAGTGCAAGTCCCATAACTGCACCCACTCTGGGAACATTCATCAGGTGACATCCTGGGATCTGTGCTCTTGTTCTTCAACAAAGAGTTGTCAAAAACACGAAGAGTTGTGATTGCGAGGATGAGACCTGGGTGGGAATCCCACTCGACCACCCTAAGTCAACCTCTTCAAGCCTTGGTTTCCTCCCTGATAAATACAGCACTAATAACCCCTCCCCTGCAAGAGCTGCTGTTATGAGCTGCAGTTCAGGTTAAGTGCTTGGAACTACCTGCATGTGGGCACCTGCAACCACCATTGTGGTGTTACGATCGGTCCACTTAGGACCACATATGAGGGTGCCAGTGCTAAATTTAGGTGCCATCTGAGGGGTCAGTTTAAAGGACAGAGTCAATGCATTGGGTTCTAGGAGACCAAGCCAGGTAGAGCATCCCAACCCAAAGGTCTCTCTCTCACCATTCCCAACACCCACCCTATGTGCTCCACAATCTGACTAGGCTTTTCTGTCCCTTTGCTGAGGTCTGAAATGTTTTGGGGTTTTTTTTTGTCTTTTTCGTGACCAGTAAGAGGATCACAACCCTTGGTGCGGTGTCGCCCGCACCGCGCTCAGCCAGTGAGCACACCGGCCATTCCTATATAGGATCCGAACCCTCGGTGGGAGCGTTGCTGCACTCCCAGCGCCGCACTCTCCCAAGTTCGCCACGGGGTCAGCCTGGTCTGAATGTTTTTATCCCCCAAAATTTATAGTTTGAAATCCTCTCTCCCTAGATATTCCAAAGTGAGACCACTGGGGGGTGATTAGGTCTGCAGAGTGAAGCCCCCATGAATGGGATTAATGTCCCTATAAAAGAGAACCAGAGAGATCCCTCCCCTCTTCCACCATGTAAGGACACAAGGAGAAGATACCGTCTATGAACCAGGAAGACAGCCCTCACAAGGCATGGAATCTGCCAGCACCTGATCTTGGACTTCCCAGCCTTCAGAACCGTGAGAAAGAAATTGCTGTTGTTTATAAGCCACCCAGTCTATGGTGTTTTGTAATGGCAGCCTGAACAGACTATGACACTCCCGTTGGCTTCTTCCTTATTGGTTTCCATCTCATGCCCCCTTGGGTCCCATCCAAGGTTCTAAACCCTGTATTAAGCACTTCCTAATATGACCTTTCAAACCCACCCCCTGGGCACTAGATTTGTTTCTGAATGTGCTGGGGGCTCCAGTTGAATCTCTCTGGAATCATGATTCCATCCCAAGTTCTGCCTGGAGACTCTGGGTCAGGTACCTCCCATGGCCACGGACACTAGCCAGAACCACGCTGAGAAGAGAAAAACTTGTGAGTGCACAGCTGGCCTTGTCCCGTACTACACAGGTGCTCAGCCTCCCCCACACCCCCATGTCTGAGCTCCCTCCTGCCAGCCCACCTGGAGGCTGTTTACCCAAGCCACAAAGGGGATGTCACCTGATACATCCACACTGAAACTTTTATGAATTCAACACGCACCCAAATTTGGAATTTTGGAACAATTAACCTATTACTGTGCATTTTTACATAATGAACAGAAAATAACCTATCAAAGTTATATCCTATGAGCTGTGGTCATTAGCAAACTTAACCATAAGTATGCTTAGTTTGCTGATGGCTCCAGCAGCCAGGAACCATCTTTGTCCTAGTGAAATGGGTTTGGAATCACAGGTCTTATGCAAAACAAGAAAACATGTCTCTAGTCCCTGCACCTCTAGTCTGTAGTTAAGTTCTCTTTGGAAATTACTTGTACAGAAATCCTAATCTGTATCAGTTTACTGTTTACATTTTTAAGTTTCTTCCTCTATCTACTAATAATGTGGGATTTAATACTTCTTTTCGGAAGTTTTGTTATTTACAGCCAGACCTCTGCTGTGATGTTTATGCCAGTAAATCTCCCAGACTTCTCATATATGTTGCCAAATCCCTCCACCCCCAAATAATCCAAACCAAAAAGCTACATCAGAAATTAATAACCATGATCATAAATCAAAGTGAAGGTTTTATCCTTTCATTTTGCATATGACCTCACGACTAAATGAGTACTCCAAGGCACACAGGACTTATCAAAAAGGGGAAAAAAAATCTTCCTTAATCAAAGGCATATTTCATCTCTGAAAAATTCATCAGAATATGTTATGGAGTGACTGTACGTCTTGAAAATCTCTCTCTAGCACATCTGGAAACTCACATTTTTCTCCCCTATCATTATATTCAGGAATACAAGCGGTTTTGATTTGCATGCATATAGCAGTTTCTTCATCTCTTATCTTGTGTGCCATGTGAATGAATTCCTGTGATCTATGGTCACAATTACTAAAATATGGATTAAGAGTGCTTCCATTATGCAAATGGTTGCTGTGATGGAGAAGCTGCCGGAAATGCAATGCCGCGCTGGAGAACGCTCTGCAGCTTACCACACTGGTCTTCCCTGTCTCACCTGCTGCCTGAAATCAGAGCTTTCATGAGTACCCGAACCCAGACTTTCCTGGGATGCAATCGGGAACGATGCTGACAAGACACCCTGCTCTTGAGGTCTTTGATTCAAAGCTGATTGCTCAGACACCACCTTCCGATGCCTGCGGCCCATCCGACTGAATTACTCCCTTTTCTCTGCCAAGGGGCTCTGCCTCGAGTCTTTAAGTGACTCACCTGTCTCCTCCTGTTGAGTCCTATAAGGCAGATGGTAAGTGTGTCCATTTCTTGGACACTAGACAAAATCAGAGGCCAAAATCTCAGGGAAGAGTTTGCATCATTTGCAATCTTGTCCTTTCTACCTGTTCATAGTATCTGAGTCTGTGTGCAAAATAAATGGTGAGACTTGAAGAAAGCAGTCTGTGTGCCGTAACCCATGGCACATGCAGTGCTGCTCACCCCCTCCTCCAGAAGCAGGGCTGCTGATGTCCGGGATGCTGTCATCCACAGGCAACGTCCCTGTCTGCTAGAGGGAGGTGTCGTGGTGACTGCTAAGCTCAAAGAAACTCTAAAGACAACTTCTTGCTTAAAATCATTCCATAACACCAGCTCTATGAGCTCAGGGAGATTCTTTACACTTCCCTACTCTCAGTGTCCCCTTCTATAAAAGGGGGTCAATGACATCATCCAGTGTATTAATTCCATAGGGCTGCCAAAATAAAGTACTGCAAACTCGGTGGCCTCGACCACAGAAATGGACCACATCACAGTTCTGGAGGCTGGAAATTCAAAATCAAGGTGGCAGGTGGGCTGTGCTCGCTCTGAAACCTGAAGGAGCAGGTCCTTCCTGGCCTCTTCCAGCATTGGCAGCCCTGACGTCCCGTGACTTGTGGCAGCCCTGCTCCAACCTCCCCGCAATGTTCTCCTCTCAGGTCTTCATATCGCCCTATCTCTGTGCATGTCCGTCTCTGTCCAAATTTCTCCCTTTTACAAGGACACCAGTCATATTGAGTCAGGGCCCACTCTACTGACCTCATTTTCACCAGATCAGCTCTGCAAAGAGCCTATGTCCTATTGTGAGGTACTAGGGTAGGTCTTCAACATCTCTTTTTGGGGACACAATTCAACTCCTAGTGTGCAGAGTGGCTGTGGGAATGACAGGGGAGACACACGGGCAGAGCTAGCTCTGTGCCCCACACTTCCTCCCCGGGGCCTGGGGATGGGCGTGCTGGGTGCTGTGCACAGTAACTTCTTCAGCAGTGTCTCACCTAAGGTCACGGAGGGGATTTGGCTAGGACTCCAGCTCTGCAGAAAGTGGGAGCACTGTGTAAAGTGAGCCGCAGGCACCCTGGGGGGCCCCTCAGCTAGATGTGCACATTCGGCTGCGAGATGATCCTGGTTGTGTGCAGCTGCCCCCAGTGAGGCATCTCACGATAAGAGTCACATGAGCTTCCCAATTTGGCACAAAACCTACTTTCTTCCCAAATCATGGGCAATTATTCTGTCTGAAAAGACCGAGATTGCTCCTCATTTTCCAACGACACGTGAAAGGGGGAGAATCAAAAGCTAACGATTAAAATCTGCCATGAGCACAAATGTTACCCAAGGCAGTTAATATTTATCATCAGCTAAACTGTGCTCCTGTTTACCACGACAAGATGACACTCACGTCAAGACCATGGCACGGGCTGTGTGGTTTTGGGCGCCGCTCCCGCAGTTCTAACTCAGCCTGGCTGAACTCATTATCCTCTTGAAAGATTGTTAATAAGCAGCGCAGCACCTGGGCTTCTTGTCGTCGACCCCTCCCCAGCCTTCGACTGAGGACCTAGCCAGGCTGGGGGACAAGCGGTCCAGGCTCCCGACGGGCTCTGTGATTCATGCTTGTGTGGGACCTGCATTTTAACACCGCTGGGTGAATTGGGTCTGCTGGCAAATCAAACTGTAATTCCAAATGGCATAAAACATGACTGCTGTGCCTCCCCCCTTCATAATTGAAATGGCTTTGAGGAGCGCTGGCTGCCTGCCCTCCTGACTGCGAAAGCTTCTGATAAGTTCTTATATGAGTCCGTGTGGTTTCACTGTCAAGAGCTGGGAGCAGTCTCAGTGGTGGAACCAGTTCTGCT
>NW_007742448.1:19624-21664 GCF_000696425.1 Galeopterus variegatus
GCCCGGACACCTGCTTGTCACTTCGCAAAGCCTGGATTCCCACTTCCACATTTAGCCCGTGATTGGAGCCCTCACTAAAACCAGGCCCTTTCCAGAGTATCAAGATGGTGGCTCACAAGGGGTGGCTGAGAGGAGGACTTCTACAGTAAGACCCTAGCTGCCCAGCCCCTCCCTGAGATGGGACTCTTTGGATATGAGCACAAAATTAATTACCTCTGCCTTGGGCATTATGATGTCAACTGCTTAGGCATTAGGTGGGCTAAGCTGACTTTCCCCAAATTAATCCCCTTTCAATGCCAGCCTTAGTTTCCTATCAGTAAAATGGGAAAGTAATAGCCCCCACCTCACTGGGTTATGGGGCATTAGTAATATAGTGCATATAATGCCTCAAGCACAGTGTCTGGAACACAGAGCGCAGCAGTAACTGTCAGCTGCAGTTGTGGTTGCCATTGCTATTATTCTAATTAATAAGAAATGTTAATACGATTAGTAATAAGACCCAGTGTGCTATCAGTATCACCCAAATTATGGACAGAGATATTGCACAACAGAGGATAAATGACAAAGCCCTGCAGAAAGCCAGGGGCTCTTCACTAACTTGCGAACATTCAGTCCCATTTTGGTGCAGTCATTAATCCGTTCTCAATCCAGGGTGATCCCTCAGCTTACACATCTAAAGGACAACATGTTGCTTAGATCCAAATATATTATGTCTGCAGAAGGCCTCAGTTCCAAAACTGTTGCTTAGATCCAAATATATTATGTCTACAGAAGGCCTCAGCTCTTCAAGTCCAATTTCCCTGTCTAAACAAGGAAATGAAGCTAATCTTGCATGACTGGCCCTTACCGAACTCCTGCTGGCTTCAAATGACCACCTTTCCTCTCCAGGGGTTTATAAACCATCTACTGAAAGTCATTTCTAAACTCTCACTGTGGGCCCAGCTCCCAAGTATGTGGTTGGAGGACACACTGTACCTTTCTGTTTTCATAGACGGTGTCATGCTACAGTTTTCACATGAACCACAAGCTTTACAGAAATAACCACCACCAAGGTATGGTTGCCTAAAACGGGGCCAGTGCTACCTCAGGACAACTTCCATCCCAATTACTAAAATATTTTCCATTTGCTTAAAATACAATGTTGTCTCTACCTGCAGTGCTAGAAGAGGAGGCATGAGCTTTTCATAATAGTGATTTTAAAAAAAGAAAAAGAACTGCTTGGATTTGGCTTTCTAAAAGCCTGGGGGCTTATATTTGCATCTAGTTATCTCTGATGCCCTAAGATACGACACCTGGACCCAAGTAAGAAAAGGCCGCCACCAAGTTCCTGGCTTCAGCCTGCTGTGCAGGAGATGGTGAGCTGGAGACTCTTCTTTTTTTTTTTTTTTTTTTTTTCAAAAAAAATGACCGGTAAGGGGATCTTAACCCTTGACTTGGTGTTGTCAGCACCACACTCAGCCAGTGAGTGAACCGGCCATCCCTATATGGGATCCGAACCTGGGGCCTTGGTGTTATCAGCACCTCAGTCTCCCGAGTGAGCCACGGGCCAGCCCAGAGTTGGAGACTCTTCACTACTCTGCCAGCCTCCAAGGCCAACCCAGGGCCAATTGAGCAGGGTCCTGCTGGAGATGAGGCCACAGAAGAGAGGACCAGTGGGGGCACACAGGGATCATGTGAGCTCTTTGTGGCCTGGGGAACAGAATGAACATATGAACAAGGTCTGTGGNAATGCTGCTAAAGAAAGGATTAAATTAGAAAGTGATAAATCAAATTCATCGTTGAATACAGCAGTGATCAAAGAGTATGCAGCCAAACGAAAGGGAAACTACTATAGAAGGCTGTTAGGCAGTTAATTAAAATATTACATTGTTTCTCTGGATTTTGTTACATATGTGTTATTTGTCAGCTTTTGAAAATTTGTAATTTGTTACAATTTCTTTTCAAGTCTAAATAAAGTATTTGTAATTCTGGTTTGTTTGTTTTTTTTCTTAAAGAGAATTCTAGATGCAAAAACTTGCATTCTCCCTAACCAACAGGGTG
>NW_007742449.1:0-1458 GCF_000696425.1 Galeopterus variegatus
CGGCTCACAGGATCGCGCTGTCTCCTGGCGCGGCCGCTCAGACCCGACGCCATCTTCAAAATGATCTTTCAAACTTTTAAAGAGAAATTACCTAATAGTCAAATTTTACGAGAAATTACCTAATATTCCATGTTGGCCATCAATTCAAAACTGAGGCACTTCTCATCCTAAAGGCAGAAGTTAAAGGATTCAACTGCATATCCAAGAGTAGGAATTAAGGGAAGTTGTTATATCAAAAAAAAGAGTAAATTGTACAGAAATAGATTTACTTTTCTAATTTAAGGGGGAAATAACTTTTTACATTAGAATTAAGAGAAAATACTTGTTTCTTTTTGTGGAAAATAGTGTATAATTAGGCAAGGAAATTTAAAATCTTTCTTTTCTTTATGAGTTGATTAAAGATATTTTAAAATAGTCACTTGGAGTAAGTGTAATTATATAAAAGTAATTAGGTATTTAAGAAGGATACTGCCTCAAGTTTCTCAGATTTAAACAAGAAATATCTATGTCAAGTCAAAAATAATGCCAGATCGGAAATCTGGCAGTTTGCCCATAGAATATGGCTTACAGATTTCTTGGGAGCTATTCAAATCTACTCTGGGCATAGAACATTCTGGAACTGAGGAAAAGTTTCATTGATATCAGGTGTTCTCATTTTGTGCTTAAGCCTCTCACTCTTTCCAGTCAAACAGAAGAAAATGAACATGCTCCTTGGACCTAGACATGGAAGACTAATTGAGTTTTTTTCAAAAATGACTGAAGTGGGGAGAGGGATGGGAGAAAAAGAGGAACTGGTGAAGGGACACAAAAATCAACTACATTGTATACTGATAAATTAAAAAATTAAAAATGGCTAAATTATTCTGAGATTACATTTTTTCTTACATTATGTATTATTTCCAGTTGCAACATGATATAAAAGTTACACACCAAGAAAAGGAAACCAAGTAGAACAGCACATTCCCATAAGTACATTGGCTGAGCCCCAGAGGATTCTTTTGTATATCAAATTGTAATTCATTTCCCCCTAACTCAGAGCTCATGGTCATATACTTCAGATAAAACACAATAAATTGTGAAATTCAGAAACTGCCAAGGTTGGCTAGCAACGCTGCTCAACGTGAAAGGAAGCAATCCTGGTGCACCTGAGAGGCCAAGGGACTGAGAATACAAAACCTCTTTTTTCACTTGTCATTTGTCTTGGAACAGGTTGAGCAAAATAATCAAAAATATTTGCTGGCTGAACACTCTTATAAAAACCCAAATACTTTGTCTACATCAGAAAAATACCATATACGGCCATATACAACCATATTTTAAAAAAAACATATTTAAAGTACAAGTATATCAAAGAAGTAATAGGGAGAGGTATGAACATCAAGAACAAAAAGTAAAACGATAAATCCAATTAAATCCATTATCGATGGAGTGCATGGTGATAAGCACGGTGATGGCTAC
>NW_007742449.1:2088-3172 GCF_000696425.1 Galeopterus variegatus
AACCCAAATACTTTGTCTACATCAGAAAAATACCATATACGGCCATATACAACCATATTTTTAAAAAAACATATTTAAAGTACAAGTATATCAAAGAAGTAATAGGGAGAGGTATGAACATCAAGAACAAAAAGTAAAATGATAAATCCAATTAAATCCATTATCGATGGAGTGCATGGTGATAAGCACGGTGATGGCTACCAAGAGAGAGAAAACATAGTCCCTTCCCTAAAGGAGCTAAAAATCTAATACAGCAAGGAAACGAAATAATGAAATGAAATGATAATTAGCTTAAAATACAAGTACTTTGAGAGGGAAAAATGAGATGAGGCAACACAGGATTAATTACCAAAAGAAAGTCACAATCAATACAAAGAAGAAAGGAATATGACTGAGGTCTGCATTTTTATAGGGAAAGAGGACTTGAGTTCAGTCTTGAGGATGCATGGTAAAGTGGCTGTAGTAACATAATACGTTTTACACACCTGGATGTTCAAACATTGTAAAATTACTTTATTCAAATCAAATGTGGTTCAAGCTTGTGTAGCCCCTTAAAGGCAGATGTATTAGTCCATTTCCATTGCTTATAACAAAATACCTGGAATTGGGTAATTTACAAGAAAACAAAATGTGTTCTTACAGTTTCGAAGGCTGGGAAGTCCAAGGTCCAGGGAACACATTTGTTGAAAGCCATGGTTGTGGCAACAGTGACCCAGAGGTCTCACATGGCAGAATGTGGCAGAGCAGAAAGAGACTAGCCTCTCATGTGCTCTTCTTTTAAAGCCCTCTGAACCACACCCCTGCCCATCATTAAAATTCCATTCACTACAGCATGGTCCTACAATCTAATCATCTCTTCAAGGCACCACTTTTCAATTACCATAATAGGATTTCCCACCCTGAACAGTTACAGTGGAGATTTAAGCTTCAATGAGGTTGGGGTGGTGAGGGATGGAGGGGTGGGGATCCAATGTACAACAGCAGGTGACTGCTATTTCTGTGCCAAGTTTAGAAAAGAGAATCTTGCGGGCCGGCCCGTGGCTCACTCGGTAGAGTGCGGTGCTGATAACACCAAGGCCACGGG
>NW_007742449.1:3741-6709 GCF_000696425.1 Galeopterus variegatus
CACCAAGCCAAGGGTTGAGATCCCCTTACCGGTCATCTTTTAAAAAAAAAAAAAAAAAGAGAATCTTGCTTTATGCCAGAGCCCTGGCACCTAAATTCTCCCCTACTTGTTGAAATAGGAACACTTTTATTCTCTTTTCACAGTTTGTCACCCATGCAATCCCTTATATTATTTACCTGCCAGTCTCCTTCTGCTCTCAGTCTTGGCAGTGGGTTGAATAGTGTCCCCCCAAAACCTATGCCCACCAGAATCTCAGAATGTGACTTTATTTGGAAATAAGGTCTTTGCAGATGTAATTAATTATGGATCTCAAGATGACATCATCCTGAGTTCGGGTGGGCCCTAAACACAATGCAAGAATCCTATTAGAAAATACACACGGAGAAGAACAGTATGTGATGACAGGGCAAAGATTGGAGTGATGTGTCTACATGCCAAGGAATGCCAGTGATCGCCAGCAACCCAGAAGCTAGCAGAGAAGCATGAAACCAATTCTTCCTCAAAGCTTCCAGGAGGAACCAGCCCTGCCGATACCTTGATTTTGGATTTCTGGTTTCCAGAACTGTTTGAAAATAAATTTCTATTGTTTCAAGCCACCAAGTTTGTGTGAATTTGTTGCAGTGGCCCTAGGAAACTAATACACTCTACTTTTCTCTTTTTTCCCCACCCTCATCACAGTCCCCTTCCTGCTGTCCTGCAACCCCAAACATAAATGTCTCAAGGACTTTGACCTTCTGAATAAAACAAAATAAGAAATCAGTTTCTCTGCCAGTAGCTTCTATTTTCTGACTAAAAAAATTTTCTTCTCCCTCCCCCTCCCATCTTATTCAAGGATCTACAAATGCCTGAGAACCTGTTTGAACAAGGGAGGGGAAAAGAGATAACAATATACAAATTAATATCACAACAAATTATACTGCCACTATGGAAAGTATACAGACAAAATTGCAGGTTGGGAAGTAAATACCTCAAATACTAGCTAGACAAAACATGACAGAGACAACGAATACACCATTGTAGAGATAACAGGGAATTAAAATAAGGAAATGGTTGAAGATACATTCAAAAGAGTTGGAGCAACACTTAAAGGTCACTGAATGGAAGGCTAAAAGGTTTAGACCACACATACCCAAACTTTCTTGATTCATGGCACCCTTCTGATCTCAGTAATTTTTTCACAGAACCCTTAGACCAAAAGAAATATCTAATATCTCCATTGATTAAGTAATTAGGTTTAAACACCTTAAGTATACATGTCCTAACAACTTAGTAATCATTTGAAAAATAAACACACATCCATCTAAAGAAAAAACAATATTTTATTTCATTCTTAAGTAATCACAACTACTTCCTAATGAGATGCATGCATCTGTTGGGCATTGCCCAATTCCTCAAGCATCAAAATCAGATTGGACTCTGCCACCTTCATTTCATGTCCCACATTGTTTTCTGAGTGGCACTGCAGAAACATTTATCACAGCAATTGTTGAAAACTCACCTTTGAAAAGATAGGATTTCATGAAAAAGGAATGTAACATAATCAAATATTTAAAGTGTGAACAACCTCGTGATAATAGTTTTAACAGTGTCTGACAGATGTCCACTCTGCTTCTCTTGATTTTTACGAAAATTCTGTGGCATCCTTACAAATTTACTATGGTACCCTGGTTGCCTCAGCTCACAGTTTGGGAACTATGTGTTTTGACATTAATCTCCTGTGAGAAACACTGAAGGTTTTTCAGTACAGAATGACCTAATCAAAGCAGTGTGTTAGGAACATTTATTAAAGATTTGAAGGCAGATCAGGTTGGGGGAAAAACAAAAAGGCTAAACCAAGAAGGGAGACTCAGAATTAGGTATTTAATTCTGCTTAAACATTTTTATGACAATTGTTTAGTATATTCATATGTAAAAAATGCTTGTAAATGGAGTGCCTTTCAGTTGATTGGCAAAAATAGGAGTGCTACATTAATGAGCGAAAAAATAATCTGAATGTAATCACTGTCTTGAGTTAGAGAGTGCCTTTCAGTTGATTGGCAAAACTAGGAGTGCTACATTAATGAGCGAAAAAATAATCTGAATGTAATCACTGTCTTGAGTTAGAGAATGTGGCTTATATGTAAGAAACGTTAAAATGTAAATAATATTGCAAATCATTCATTATCCTGAAATTGCAAGAAGATCCAGAGCTCAACATTCTGAAGCCCTCCTTGGGGTAGAAATTTGGAGGTAGGCAGCAAAAAAAGCTTTATTTAAAACAACGTCCCAAAAGCCAATGTCTTTTAGGGTATTGAAAAATGATCAAATTTCTACTTTTCTACGTGATGTCCCCTTTAAGAGGAATCATTTGCTCTAATATTGTCAGAATGCTTCAGATTCAGGGTTTGGGATGGGGGGAGTAGGGATGGTGCTGTTTGGCTTTCAGGAAAATTTTGAGATTAAGAAAATTTGTATAAGGGCTGGCCCGGTGGCACACTGGATAAGTGCGCCGCTTGGGAAGCGCGGTGGCGCTCCCGCCCGAGGGTTCGGATCCCACATACAGACCGGTTCCCGCTCACTGGCTAAGCGAGGCGCGGGAGCAACACCGAGGGTTGCAATCCCATTGCCGGTCCCCGGTCCGGTACGGGGGCAACACTGAGGGTTGCGATCCGTTGCCGGACACGGAAAAAGACAAAAAAAAAAAAAAAAAAAGAAAAAAAAAGAAAATTTGTATAAAAGAAATTTTAGAAGCATAGAACTAAAATTAAATATTCTCTACAAATAAAATACTCTATATTATGAACCTTTAAATACCTTTTAATAAGAATATTAAAGAATTTTTCCCTAAGAACAAAAATTAAAAATCAGTTTTGCCAGAAAAAACAAAGACTCAAAGTTCAGGAAACCTGGGTCTAGAGACAGCCCTGGAACTTCAAGTCACGTCCCTTCACTGAGTGTCATTCCTTTATAATACAATACAATACAATAC
>NW_007742449.1:7373-21658 GCF_000696425.1 Galeopterus variegatus
TTGTTCTTGGTCTTTTTAATAATGGTCAGTCTGACTGGTGTGAGATGATATCTCATTGTGGTTTTGATTTGTATTTCTCTGATGACTAGAGATGCTGAGCATTTTTTCATATACCAGTAGGCCATTTGTATGTCTTCCTTTAAAAAATATCTATTCATCTCCTTTGCACATTTTTTAATTGGATTATTTGGTTTTTTTACTGTGTAGCTGTTTGAGTTCTTTGTATATTCTGGATATTAATTCCTTGTCAGATTTATAGTTTGCAAATATTTTCTCCCATTCTGTAGGTTGTCTTTCTGCTCTGCTGATTGTTTCCTATGCTCTGCAGAAGCTTTTAATTGATATAGTCCCATTTCTTTATTTTTTTCTTTTGTTGCTTGTGCTTTTGGGGTCTTATTCACAAAGTCTTTGCCCAGTAGTACTTCCTGGAGTGTTTCCCTAGGTTTTCCTTTAGTAATTTTATGGTTTTTGGTCTTATGTTTAAGTCTTTAATCCATTTTGAATTGATTTTGGTATACAGTGAGAGGTGCAGGTCTAGTTTCATTCTGCATATAGAAGTCCAGTTTTCCCAGAAAAATTTACTCAGTTTATCCCAACATGCAATGCTATCAACATAATTATTTGTCATGGAACAATCTATCCACATGGAATTATTTTCCTAGAGGTGACTCCTATAATAGGGCATTCTAATATTCTAAATATTCCCAATGGTTAAATAAGTCTTTGCTGCATGGTATTTTCACTTATTTCTGAAATAGTTCTGCATACTTGAGTCAAACAGCAAGATGCATTTGAAGGTCCTTCCTATTGCTGCCTTAAACATACAGAGTATTTTTTTATTAATTGCATTTACAATAACTAGGAAACAGCTCAGGAAATTTTGTGAGTGTGTTTTTAATTTATTTTTTCTTAATTGACCCATGATAATTGTATATATTTATGGAGTACAATGTGATATTAGGTACATTTATACAGTGTGCAGTGATCATGTCAGAGTAATTAGTATATCAGTCACCTCAAGTATTTGTCACCTCTTTGGGTTGGGAACATTCAAAATCCTCTCTACTAGCTACTTGAAGTTACAGAGTAATTTGCTGTTGACTGCAGTCTCCCTATAGTACTACAGACACTAGATCTTATTCTTCCTATCTCACTTCAATTTTGTATCCATTGACCACCCCCTTCCCACCCTCCCTCCCCTCTTTCCTTACCAGTCTCTAGCAACCACCATTGTACTCTCTAAATCTATGAGATCAGCTTTTTTATTTTCCACATATGATTGAGAACATGTGTTATTTCTCTTTCTGTGCCTGGCTTATTTCACTTAACATAATTTTCTCCAAACTTATCCAGCTCACTGCAAATGGAAGAATTTCATTCTTTTTTATGGCTGAGTAGTATTCTACTGTGTATATATATCACATTTTCCTTACCAGTCATTTGTCAATGGACACTTAGGTTGGTTCCATATTTTGGCTATTGTAAATAGAGCTGTGGTGAACATGGGAGTGCAGGTATCCCTTCGACATGATGATTTCCATTCCTTTGGATACATACCCACTAATGGGATTGCTGGAGCATATGGTGGTTGTATCTGTAGTTGTTTGAGGAACCTCCATAATGTTTCCCATGTTTGTGCTAATTTACAGTCCCACCAACAGTGGAGAAAAGTCCCCTTTCCCTGCATTCTCACCAGCATTTATTGTTCTTGGTCTTTTTAATAATGGTCAGTCTGACTGGGGTATGATGATATCTCAGTGTAGTTTTGATTTACATTTCTCTGATTAGCCATGTTGAGCATTTTTTCATGTGCCTATTGGCCATTTGTATGTCTTCCTTTGAAAAAATGTCTATTCATCTCCTTTGCCAATTTTTTAATTGAATTATTTGTTTTTCTATTGTGTAGTTTGAGTTCCTTATATATTCTGGATATTAATCCCTTGTCAGATGTATAGTTTGCAAATATTTTCTCCCATTCCATAGGCAATCAGGCAAGAGAAAGAAATAAAGGGTTCCAGATTGGAGATAACTGGGGTTAGATGATATCTCATCGTGGTTTTGATTTGTATTTCTCTGATGACTAGAGATGCTGAGCATTTTTTCATATACCAGTTGGCCATTTGTATGTCTTCCTTTGAGAAATGTCTATTCAAGGCCATTTGTATGTCTTCCTTTAAAAAATATCTATTCATCTCCTTTGCACATTTTTTAATTGGATTATTTGGTTTTTTTACTGTGTAGCTGTTTGAGTTCTTTGTATATTCTGGATATTAATTCCTTGTCAGATTTATAGTTTGCAAATATTTTCTCCCATTCTGTAGGTTGTCTTTCTGCTCTGCTGATTGTTTCCTATGCTCTGCAGAAGCTTTTAATTGATATAGTCCCATTTCTTTATTTTTTTCTTTTGTTGCTTGTGCTTTTGGGGTCTTATTCATAAAGTCTTTGCCCAGTTCTACATCCTGAAGTGTTTCCTCTGTGTTTCATTTTATTCACAAAGTCTTTGCCCAGTAGTACTTCCTGGAGTGTTTCCCTAGGTTTTCCTTTAGTAATTTTATGGTTTTTGGTCTTATGTTTAAGTCTTTAATCCATTTTGAATTGATTTTGGTATACAGTGAGAGGTGCAGGTCTAGTTTCATTCTGCATATAGAAGTCCAGTTTTCCCAGTACCATTTATTGAAGAAGCAGTCTTTTCCCCAATTTATGTTCTTGCTGCCTTTGTCAAAGATCAGTTGGCTGTAAGTACGTGGGTTGATTCCTGGGTTTTCTATTCTGTTCCATTGGTCTCAGTTTCTGTTTTTATGCCAGTACCATGCTGCTTTGGTTACAATAGCTTTGTAATACAATTTGAAGATGGGTAGTGTTATGCCTCTGGCTTTATTTATTTATTTATTTTTTGCTTAGGATTGCTTTGGCTATTTGGGGTCTTCTGTAATTCCATATGAATTTTAGGATTGCTATTTCTATTTCTGTGAAGAATGACATTGGTATTTTGATGGGGATTGCGTTGAATCAGTAGATTGCTTTGGGTAGAATAAACATTTTCACAAAGTTAAATCTTCCCATCCAAGAGCATGGTATGTCTTTCCATCTTTTTAATTTTGTCCTGTTTAATTTCTTTCAGTAGTGTTTTGTAGTTCTCATGGTGGAGATCTTTCACCACCTTGGTTAAATTGATACCTAGGTATTTTAACTTTTTGGTGACTATAGTAAATGTGCTCTCTTTCTTCATTTCTTTTCTGGTAGTTCATTACTGGAGTGTAAGAGTGCTACTGATTTGGGGGTGTTAATTTTGTATCTTGCAACATTACTGAAATTGTTGATCAGCTCTCGAGCTTTTTATGAGTCTATAGGTTTTTCTATATATTAGATCATGTCATCTGCAAACAGGGATAGTTTGACTTTGTCCTTTCCAATCTGGATGCCCTTTATTTCTTTCTTTTGCTTGATTGCACCAGCTAGTACTTCCAATACTATGTTAAACAGGAGTGGTGAGAGTGATCATCCTTGTCTTGTTCCTGTTCTCAAGGGAAAAGCTTTCAACCTTTTCCCATTTGGGATGTTATTGGCAATTTGTTTGTCATAAATGGCTTTTATTGCATTGAGATAGTTTCCTTCTATACCTAATTTGTGGGAGTCTTTATCATGAAGGGATGTTGTATTTTGTCAAATGCTTTTTCTGCATCTATTGAGTTAATCACACAGTTTTTGTCCTTGATTTCATTGATGTGGTGTATCACATTTATTGACTTGCATATGATGAACGATCCTTGCATCCCTGGGATGAATCCCACCCGATCATGGCATATAATTTTTTTGATGTGTTGCTGAATTCTGATTGCTAATATTTTATTGAGGAGTTTTATATCTATGTACATCAATGATATTGGCCTGTACTTTTATTTTTTTGTTGTATCTTTGTGTGGTTTTGGTATCAGGGTGATGTTGGCCTCATAGAATGAATTTGAGAGAATGGTCTTTGTTTCAATTTTTTGGAAAAGTTTGAAGAGAAGTGGTATTAATTCTTATTTAAAGGTTTATAAAATTCAGCTGTAAAGCCATCCAGTCCTGGGCTTTTCTTTGTTGGAAGATTGCTGGTTACTGCTTCAATCTCTTTGCTTGTTATTGGTCTGCTCAGGTTTTCTATTTCTTTTTGGTTCAGTCTTGGAAGTTTGTTTCTGTCCAGAAATTTATCCATTTCCTCCACGTTTTCATATTTACTGGCAAATAGTTGTTTATAATAATTTCTGATGATTCTTTGTATTATGTGGTGTCGGTTGTAATGTTTCCCTTTTCATTTCTGATTTTTGTTATTTGGGTTTTCTCTCTTTTTTTGTTAACCTTGCTAATGGTTTGTCTATTTTATTGTTTTTTTGTTTCTTTGATCTTTTTGTATCATTTTTTGGGTCTCTATCTCATTTAGTTCTGCCCTGATCTTAATTATTTCTTTTTGTGTACTAGTTTTAGGATTAGATTGTTGCTGTTTTTCTAGCTCTTTGAGGCAAAGTATTAGGTTGTTTAGTTGAAGTCTTTCCATTCTTTTGATGTAAGCGTTTATTGCAATAAACTTCCCTTTAAGTACTGCTTTTGCAGTATCCCACAGGTTTTGGTATGATGCATCTTTATATTCATTAGTTTAAATAAAATTTTGATGCCATTTATGACAGCAAAATATTGGAAATAGTCAAAATATTCAAAAGTACAGAAATAGTCTGATGATCCCACTTATGTATAAATTCATTTGTATGTATATGTGTGTATAATGTGTATATGTATTGCTGTGGGTAAATGTGTCCCCCAAAAGTTCATGTGTTGGAAACTTGATCCCCACTGTAATAGTGTTAAGAGGGTTGTAAATCTGATTATGACATTTGAAAGGTGGGATTTGTAAGAGGTGATTGGAAAAAGAGTACTGTACCCTCATAAATGGATTAATCCATTCACTGAGAAATGACTTACCATGGGTGGAATGATGGCTTTATAAGAAGCACATGAGAGACTGTGCCATTCTCACCATGTAAAACCCTGTGCTGTCACAGGAGAGTTCCCACTTAGAAGAAGGCCCTCACCTGAGCCCCCTGGACCATGGACTTTCCAGCCTCCAAAACTAGAAGAAAGAAACCTCTTTTCTTTATGCATTACCCAGTTTCAGGTATTCTGTTATAAGTAACAGAAACAGACTAATGTATTTACGTATACATAAATATATTCATTTTTCCTATTTCTTTCTATCATATATATACACAAATATACAGAAAAAGTACTAACTGAAGTTGATTGAAAATTAGCTAACCTTGGTTTTTTAATAATTTCTATAATTTAATAATCAGAAAAGCAAAATAAACTTAATTAAAATAAAAAAATTTTAATTTGATGCTATTTATTCATTTTAGGACGTACTTATAATTGTATAAAGAAGGAATCTCTAACTGGTTCTGAACAGTTAAGAACTGACAACTTTCCAGAATGTATGAAAATAGTAGATATATTCTTCTAAGCAGCTGTAGACAAAGCCTGTATTGTTATTTTGAATTTGGGGATTATTTAGTCTATAATATCATCTCATTTTTCTGCCATTTGTATTTTCCTTTTAAATCAGAACACTTGAATTATTCCATTATTTATTTATGTAAAATTCAACAAATTGGTTAATTTCTCCATTCTTTGGTGTCTTCATCATTAAAATGAGATATGATTTGGCTAACAAGCTTATAATCAATTAAATCACCTCCTTTTTGCTGGACAAGGAACAAGAACTGTTAATTTTTTAAAAGTTTATTGATCTGCCAAAAATTTTAGAGGTGTTCTACTCTTGTGTACTTTCCGATCTTTTGATTATAGAATCAAATGAAAATGTTTTTAAAATACTTTAAAATTAAACCTTTTTGAAATTAAACCTTTGAATCCTATATAGATTGACAATTATATTGCTACATATCTCTAATACAATTTTACTGGGTCTTCTTTTTGCATAAATATGACCAACTGTGCACTTTTCTAGCAATGGAATATATATTGCTTAAGTTTTGGAACAAATAAGCCTTTCAGTATCCAAATTACTTAATTGTCTTTCCCATTTGACCTTTCACCACATCAGCAGAATCAAACAGGGAAAATCAAAGGACCTCCACAACCCTAAACTTAAAAGCATCAGGGAACAGATTTTAGGCAAAATATTTCCCTGAGGCTAAAGCGTGAGATCACACAGGCTTTCTGTGGTTTCTTAGAAATTTAACTCTTTGCATTGGCACTTTCTGATAAAACAGCAGTCAGACTGTGAGTGATATTACTCTGTGGAGTGATAGATTGCAGTAAGCTTGTCATTAAACAACAAGATAATGTGCATTTATGAAGTCAATGATAAATAATCCTTTTCTGTATTAATGCATCACTTTATTCATCATAATTATTGATCCCTAAAAGCCATTCTTAGTGCTAAAGTGCTTTAACCAAAGTGCCTTAATAGAAAGTTCATTAGTAATCTTATAAAATGACACACACAGGCAAAAGGAAAATAATTAGGTCACGCAGAGCAAAAAATTGAATATAACAATTACCACTGGAAATCTTTCATTAGAAATCACATATGAACAAGTAATATAAAGAGCAATCTAAAACTTATAGTTACTGGGTCCTGTCCAAGATGGAATCCAACCCAGATTTCCTCCAGGGATACTGCAATGATCAATCATAGAGCAGACTTCAGAAAGTGGAAAAACAGTGGTAATATGTTCAAACACATTTTCAATAGACCTCAGACCAAGCCCTGAAATCTACAAGTAATGAATTTAGAGGGAAGGAATGTGTCTCTGTATAGTACAGTAATTCTTCTTTATCTAATAAGGTATACGGCACACTCAAGTGTGCATAAATCATTTTGCGTTTGTTCCATTTATACCATATGTGGTTTCATAAGAGTACTTTGGACATGGTTAATGTCAAAGAGAAGAAATATTACTGCAGTGAGATAAGGAAAGGTTATATTCCTTTGCTAAAGGCACAGAATTCACCTCTACTAATCTATGATTAGGAACTAGTTCCAAATGGCTGTTTAAATTAGAAAAATTAGAGATGATATAACCAGAAATTTCATGTTCATAAAATACCTCATGCTAGCAAACAATATGGCTTAGTAAGCATTGTAAAACAAAGTGTTTCAAATTCTATCTGTTCTAAATTTACTGCAAGAAATATTTTTATTAGGTAATGTACCAGTAGAGACAAATTCAATTAATCAGTTTCTATGGGATAAAGTCTTATGATCCCTTCTCATAGATAACATATGCAATCAGAAGATTATACATTAATTATATTCTAATAATTAGTAATTTACTTGATACTACAGCTTATGTGTTTAGCCCTGAATTCTCTCTTGCTTTTCTTTTACTACACTTCTGTCTTCTTGTCAGGGCATTAGGATAAAGTCTTTGATCCCTTCTCATAGATAACATATGCAATCAGAAGATTATACATTAATTATATTCTAATAATTAGTAATTTACTTGATACTACAGCTTATGTTTTTAGCCCTGAATTCTCTCTTGCTTTTCTTTTACTACACTTCTGTCTTCTTGTCAGGGCATTCTTCGGAGATCTGTTTTTAAAGCTATTATGAGAAGGATTAGAAGAAAATGCATTGTAGAAGGCACATATTGAACAATGCCATGTGTCTAATAAAGAGGTCAAATAGATTGATAAGGTCTTTAAAAAGAACACTTGGGAAAATTATCCCATCCCTGCTGATTTTTGCAATGTTGTCCATTGCAATTATTTGTTTCTCCACTTTCAAAAAAGTATGTTTCTGATATCTAACACTATGACAACTCTAGAGTTGTAATTTGCTTTTTGTTTGTTTGTTATAAGTCAATATATAAGCAGTGATAAACATCCTGAATTGTTCTTAGGTATACTTAATATTCAGATTTAACTTCTTTATTATTTTAAATATGCATTTTAGAAGATGAGAAAAATTATTTCCTTCTAAATTAGAAGCCAATGACTAAAGCTAAAATCTCAATTCTAACCCAAGATCCAGGTTCCAGGATGGGAGAGTATCACATTGGTGGAGGAAAAAGAAAGTTAATTTCCAGCCAATGCTTTTTACAAGTGGCAGGTCTACACACATGATGTTAGTCCCAAGACAAAACTAATTACTCTTCCTTCGTCTGCATAAATGTCTCAGTCATAAATGAATGTCATTTTATATTTTTTCCATTAACATTATGTTTGATAAAAAATTTTAACATTATCTCTTCAGTTGTAATACTTTGGGTATATGAGATGTAGAGATATTTGGGGAGAGGGAACAGGAGAACTCAGAGTGTGATTGGTTGCAGGCTTCAAATGTTATCTCAAATAACCATGTAAAGCACACCTGACTGCAAATCTACATCCCACTTTCTACCACTGCACTAAAAACTACACACTGTGGTTCCTTTATCTTTGCAAAGGAATTGTGTGTTGTTCTCCTGCTATTCAATCAGGATATTATGGGAGGAGGAAAAAAGATGTCAGTAAGAAGCAGTACTGTATTATTTTAAAAATCAAGCTAAAATGCTACTTAGAAAATTTTTACAAGAATCTGCTGCTCCTAAGGAGGTTGTGGTACTTCCAGAGAAGTGAAGATTCATCATCATCTCTGATTTTAGTACTTCACTCGATAATTTCATTTTATTATTCTCTTCATTCCTCTTCAAGGCTCTTTAATCATTCCAGTTTTATTTTCAGTATTTTTCTTCAGCACCAAAATCTTGCTGAAATAAAACTTGACTGTAGAATTATTACAGGCTTTGTTGGCAGCGTGGTCGTTAAGACCATGTATCTCCTTTGTCTCCATTATATCTCTATTCTTCTTCTTAGGGCATAACATAACACAAATATTATATTTTTTATGGGAAGAAAGGTTTTCCTGTATATACTAAATCCAGGAGCAAGGGAAATCACACACCTCTAAATTCTTTTGAAATTTGAGATTGAAAATAGCACACATAAGTAAATAAAAGATGGCTGCAATTCTACAAGGTTAATGGTTAACTACACTTACAGATGACAATTTTTTTCATTTATAGAGATGATAGTAATTTAAACAAAATAGCTACTATGCACAAAAATATGGGTCTTATGAACTAATGGAATTAATAGTTCTAGAGAATAAAATGATACTTAAAATTCTAAAATATTTTATGGTTTCACTGTATAGACAAGGAAAATCTAAGAAGAGGATATAGGAATAGAGGATCTTAAATCAAATCACTCAAGATGATTGGTAAAAATGCAGCTTCCCTTTATATCCACATCAAAGATTATAATTTAATATGTCTGGGCAGATTTGGGGGGATCTGCCTTTTAGCTAATACTCCCAGTGGTTCTAATTGAGTCTGTTTGATAAACAAATAAGCAGAACTCAGGGCCCTTGACTCCAAGTTCAGCATTGTTTCTGCTATATTACAGGTCTTTGAATTTTATAGAATTTTTCAACTCAGTTTTCAATGAGGTGCTATTAAACCTGGTGGCTAGGTTGGACACATTAAAATTCCAAAGTGTCCACTGAGTTTCAACCATGATTTACAGAAATTAGTAACTAGAAATGTCCTCCTTTCTTCTGGAGAGTACTTGACTCCACCTGTTTAGCTACACAGCAGTCACTTTGTCTCTTTCCATATTGTTGTGGTTCTGGCTGCAGAAAGGAATGACTAAGATCTAATTGGTGGTTTCTGATCAAAGAAATAGTTAGAGATGCAAATCCAACCCTTAGACTGGAACAGAACTTCTGACTGGTGTAAGATTTACAAGGACCGCCGACCTTGAACAAGAACTGCCCTGTGAATATGTGAGTGAGTGACAACTTTGATTTACTGTTATTAAACGTGTTCTGCAGTTAAAAAAAAAAAAAGTGCTGCACCTCTCTGAAATTGGAAATTATTCTTAAGACAGCAAATAATTGAAATGCTTTACCTTACACAAAACTTAGAAAATAAAACTGCAACAAAATAGAATCTGCAGTCAAACATCAAATGCATGAATGAATTTGCTTATAAAGAGAAAAAAATGTTTCCCCACCTTTCACTAGCCTCCTACTTTACCTCCTAGAGGCAAAGTTCCCTTCACATTCTACCTTAATCAATCGGGAAAGCAACTATGCCTAAAATTGTATAAAATGTAAGAAACATTGTAGAATTTTTTTCAGAGGGTAAAAGCAGAGTTCTTCAGTTTATTACAATTATCAGCTTTTTGCAATTTAAATAAACAAAGAGCTTTTTATTCTTTATTTTAATTATCAGGCATGGATTTAAGACACCACACCATCACAAATAAAAGCTCTTCTTTACAAGAATGAGTGTAGTTTATCCAAAGGAATTAAAGAACCTGAGTTGAATGATTCATTCTACTACTAACTTGAACCTCTGTAAGCCTCAGCTGCTTTATCTGTATAACACATCACATAGAATCACTTAAGAGTTTGAGACTGGATTATAAACGTATTTGCAAACCATAAAGTCACTTTTTTAATCCCACCTATATTTTAATTTTCTAATTAGAAAATCCATTTCAGTTTTTTCAAGTTTCTAATATAATTAGGAGAAGTTATCAAATTAAAAATAGAAGTTACAACTGCTCCATTAAGGACACAGAAATGTGCATGCTGGGCCCATATTTGCAAACCATAAAGTCACTTTTTTAGTCCCACCTATATTTTAATTTTCTAATTAGAAAATCCATTTCAGTTTTTTCAAGTTTCTAATATAATTAGGAGAAGTTAGCAAATTAAAAATAGAAGTTACAACTGCTCCATTAAGGACACAGAAATGTGCATGCTGGGCCCTCAGTCAGTGCTCCTACGGTCCTGTGCAATAAAGCCATGACTTTTGTCCTGTAGAATAAAGGCATGGTTAAGCAACAGCACTTCAGAGGAGGAGCATCTCAATCTGGTTATCTGTTCTCTGTGAAGCAGTCTTCAACATGAAAGCCTCTGAGTGTTAATTGACAATTTCACCTCAAATTAGAGAGTTTCTATAAATTACCAGCATATTGTAAAAATGTCATAATCTACTCCTCACATCTTTTTATGCAGTTTTCCTCATCTCCAAAGGGAAAACAGTATAATTACACAAGCAGGTTCATTTCCATCAAGGACAATGCACATGAAACACAATGACCACAGCCATACCTCCTTAATGTCACTTTAGTTAGGAAGCTAAGGTTGTCACAAAATTTCGAAATTCAGGTTTATATTTCCTCATTTTATAAGCTGTTCTTAAATCTTTCCCGATGCATGAGGTAAGTCCATTGGCGACTTTAGTTAGGAAGCTAAGGTTGTCACAAAATTTCGAAATTCAGGTTTCTATTTCCTCATTTTATAAGCTGTTCTTAAATCTTTCCCGATGCATGAGGTAAGTCCATTGGCTTTTTATTGAAAATGACCCTACTTATTTTAATAAGTAGAAAATATAGCTATTAATAGAGTTTTAAGCTCTATTTATCAATAAACTGTCCAACAAAAATGCTAATAAATTTCTATTCAGTACAGCAGAAGTCTGTGCTCCTCAGGGAGAAGTAACAGGGGCTTAATGCCATCTCAGTAATGTGGAAAGGAAACAATCTAGAATGGGAGATGGAGAAATCAGAGGTCTGACCTGATCTAAGAGGGATTCATGAAGAAGCCGAGAGTTCAACTGAAGTTTAAAGGAAGAGTCTATGATGTAAGTGCAAAGCAGGTGAGACATTATTTTAAGTTGGAAAGGTGAGTAAAGGTGTGAAAGAGGAAGCTATATGAGGCATATTTGGGGCAACCCAGTTTGCCTAGAGCTAAGAGTTGATTCAGAAGATAAGTTTATCAAGATAGATTGGCACCATTAGGCAGAGGATCGTAACTACTAGGAACCTTGGACTTGAGAACTTTTAAAAGAAAACTCTAAAAGTGAGATTTAGCAAATCTTCAACTCTTAAAAAACTGTAATTAATAATATGGTAAGCTTGAGTTTGCATAAATTTTTAACTAGCATGCAAAAATATTTTTAAAAATATTTTTACAAATCGCAGCTTACATATGTACAAATGTAAAAGTTAAGTAAGAATCTGAGATCCATTAGTGAATACAAAATGTCTACATAATTTGGGTATCTGAAATAAACTTCTACATCAATAGCTAAAATGGAAATACGACTTCTTTACCTGTTTATATATTGAGGTCATGTTTCTGAACACATAAATGCATGGCCTAAATTTACTTTTTTTTTAATGTTGAAATTTAATGAAAAAAATTGGATGAGATATTTTGTCTCTTTCATGCCACATGCTTGTTTGATTGGATTTTGCACATTGCAACAAGATGTTTTAAAGCAATTTCAACAAACTTTATATTCATAGACACGGAAGTCATGATATTTAAATGCCACAAATATTTGCTATAAAGGTCTTCTTTTTCAAAAGGTTAAATCAAAATACTAAAGAGAAATACACCAAGACGTTAAGAGTGTGTGTCTGTGAGTGTAAAGCAATGGTGATATTTCTTCTTCTGTATACTTTGTACTTTCCAAATCGTCTGTGTAAACATAAATTCATGTTACACTAAAGAGTAAAATGAAACAAATTCTGGTAAACAATACTAATTGTATCATTTGGAATAATTAGCACTGAGTGATGGAAAATGCAAAATAACAATGGCTCAAACTATACAAATGCTTATGCTGGCATGAATTCCCCTCAGGAACCTAGCTCTCTTTCAGCCCCATCCTGAACGTATGACCCTCCACTTCTTGGTCCAGAAAAGTTGTAGCTGAGTTTTAGGCAACAAGATGGAAGAAAACATGAAAAAAGAGGGCAAGGAGAATGTGCCAGCTATCTCTGAAGGGATATATTAGTTATCTACAGCCACACAACAAATTACCACAAACTCAGCAACTTAAACAACAGACATTTATTATTTCATAGTTTCTATGGGTCAGGAGTACAGACACAGCTTAGTCAGTCCTTCTGCTTAGGGCTTCATAATGCTGCTCTCAAGATATTGGCTGGCCACATTCTCACATGGGGGCTCAACTGGGGAAGGTTCCATTTCCAACTGCTACCTCAAGCTGTTAGCAGAATTAATTTCCTGTGGTTGCAGGACTGAGGGCCCCAGCTTCTTATTGGCTGTTGGCTGAAGGCTTCCCTGGTATCTTAATGGCCACATTTCCTAGAGGCTTTCCACAGTTCCAGGAGGTCTCCATGGCTTCTCGAGGACTCCTGTAGTTCCTTGCCACATGAGCTTCCCCAACGTGGCCACTCACTTCATCAAGCCAGAAAGGAGAGCCTTGAGAGTGAGTCTGCTAGCAAGATGGAGGCTTATATAACATAAGGACATGAGTAACATCCCATCTCCTTTGCCGTATTCTAAACAAATCACAGGTCCTGCCCACACTCAAGGGGAGGGTATTGTACAAGGGCCTGAACACCAGTGGGTGGGGACTGTCGCGGCTCCTCTACTGTCTGTCTGCCATAGACAGGTTTCCAGAAACAATCACTTGTAATCTTCCTCTTGTAGTCCATCGGCTGAGCTGAGCCACATTTCATCAGAAAATGTAGCCTTTTTTTCTGGATGGCCATGTGTCCTGCTACAAATGTCATTATTGCGGAAGAAGGAGAGACTAAATATTGGGAGACAATTGACTTCCAATCAGAGACCTTCTAATCAGAACTTTTGTAGTGATTAAGTGAGATAAGGAACATGACAGAATCTGGCATAGATTAGGAGTTGCTGAAATGATGCTCTACAAACACACTACTAAATTTACTACTGGTTGTAATTTGACTAATAGAAGAATAGAAATTAAATTCCCTTAAAAGTAGAAAAGTGTTTGAATAGAAAATCAAGTCCAATTCACTTCTACACTAAAATTTAAGTCTCAGGTAAATCAATTTTACCTAATCTTATAGCTAATTTTATTATTCCTATAAACATGACCAACCCGATAACCCCGTCTTTAAAAAAATATTGTGTATCTATATAACCTCTTGCAAATTTCATAGCACTTTCTCACATACTTTATTTTCAATTCATCCCTTTGAAGGGTCTATTGCTCTCATTTACTAGGTAAGGTTAAGCACCCAGCGTGTAGAGCTAGGTCTGGGTCTGGAGCTCACAGACCCCTCGAGCCGGTTCACAAACCCTGCACACACAGGTCTATGAGCTATGTAACCAGCAAAAAGGTCCTTGGAGCCTTGGTTGAAGAAGGAATAGTCTTTATTCAGCACACACAACACTAAGAGTTAGGTGGTACACACAGAGAAACTCAGAAACTCAACTACTA
>NW_007742450.1:0-7952 GCF_000696425.1 Galeopterus variegatus
TTGGAGGAAATTGAGATAATCCAAGAATAAGAAACTTAAAGAAACAAAACAAATACCTAGCATTATCATCTGATAGCTAGTGAAAAATATTACCTCCATGAAAAAAAGACTAAAAAATTAGCATTCAGAAAGCAAAAATATAATCCTGAAAATTATAAATATGATGACAAGAGTGAAAAACTCAACATGTGAATCAGAAGACAACGTTGAAGGTATCACCCAGAAAGTAGAACAAAAAGAAGAGAGATATCAAGTCAATGAGAAGCCATAGAATATTTTAGAAATGTCTCAGAGACCCAAAATATAAGTAATAAGAATTCTCAAAAGAGAGAAGAGAGAAAATGGAAGGTATTCATCAAAGAAGAAATTAAGAAACCTCCCTGAATTGAAGGGCATTTTTCCAGATTAGGAAAAACCAACTGAGTGCCCAGCAAAAAACAGAACCGCATCATTACCATCATCTTCATCATCTATAAAAGTGAAAAAACACATGCTATTGTTTACAGCTATTGGAAAATAGGCAGTGCAGAACTGTCACCCTTGAAATAAGGAAATTCAACAGCAAAGTATCCCAAGTTCACCTTGCTTTCTGTCTGGGGACACTTTCCCTACCACAGTGCAGAGAGGAGAGTCCCAGGTGGAGCATTATCTCACTGAGCTGGGGAGGCATGTATCAGAGTTTGAAACTGCTGAATATCTTGGAGGGATGGCTATGTATGCACCGAGCAAGGAGCTGTCATGCCTAGTGGGCAGCAGATGCTGCAGGGTGGAAGGGGAGAAAAGGTACCAGAGGCCCCACAGTGTGGGGGGACATTAGAGTTTGGATGTAGTCAGGGTGAAAAGTGCTTGTTGAGTCTGTGGATTATTCAAATGATACTCCTCTCCCACACCCACCACATGCCACATCTTAGCCTATAAGGATCACACACATTATAAGAAAGAAAAATAGATATTAAGATAGACACAAAAATTCTTAACAAAACACTAGCAAATTGAATTCAACACTATATAAAAACAGTAAAACATCTTGATCAAGTGAGATTTATATCAAGAATGCAGAATTGAAATCCGTACCTCATAGAAATATCTGCACTGTCATGCTCATGTTCATCACACCACTATTCATGATAGCCAAGATGTGGAAGCAACCTAAGTATCCATCAACCGATGAATAGGTGAAGGAAATGTGGTATATACACCATAAGGTGGAATATTATTCAGCCATACAGGAGGAGGAAATCCTGCCATTTGACACGATGTGGATGCACCTAGAGGACATTATGCTAAATGAAATAAGCCAGATAAAGAAGGACAAGTACTACATGACACCACTTATATGATGAATCTAAAATAGTCAAACTCATAGAAGCAGAGTAGAATGATGGTTGCCAGGGTCTGGGGAGAGAGAGAAAAGAGAAGGTATTAGTTAAAGGGTACCCAGATCCCAGGGTGGCAGCTGTGACTCAGTTAAAAATTTGCTAAGAGGGTAGGTCTTATGGTAAATGTTCTCATAACAGAATAATAATAATAATAGTAATAATAATAAATTAAGAGAATAGGAGAAAACTTTTGGAGGGGACAGACATATTTATAGCATAGATTATAGTGATGGTTTCATGGGTATATACCTATCTCCAGACTCATTAAGTTGTATGTATTAAATATGTATAGCTTTTTGTTTGTCAATTATACCTCAATAAAATGGACTTTAAAAAAATAAGAATAAAGGGAAATGTGATTATTTCAATAGATATAGAAAAATATTTGACAAAATTCAATAACTATTCATGATAAAAACTCAGAAACTAAGAATGGGAGCAAATTATCTAAGTCTGATAAGAGGTTTCCACCTGCCCCAAATTTTACAGCTAACTTCATATTTGATGACGAAGTATTGAACACTTTCCTCGTAAGGTTGGCATCGATGCAAGGATATTCTCCCACACCTCTTCTATTCGACACTGTATTGGAGGTTCTAGCCGTTATAATAAGGTGAGATATAGAAGCAGAGCCACAAAGATTGTGAACAGAGAAGGAAAGCCCGTCATCTGCAACCACATGGGTGAACCTGGAGAACATCATGTGAAGTGAAATAAGCCAGACACAGAAAAATAGCACATGACCTCACTCCTATGTGGAATCTAAAAAAGTCGATCTCGTAGGATTAGTGAATAGAAGAGTGGTTACCAGAGACTGCAGAGGGGAGCAGGGGAGAGGCTGGTCAACTAGTGCAAACTCACAATTACAAAGGAAGAATAAGTTCTGGTGTCCTATTTGCATAGTAGGGTGACTACAGCTAACAATAAGGTATAGCATATCTCAAAATAGCCAGAAGAGAGGATTTTGAATGCTCCCATCACAAAGAAACAATAAATGTTTGAGGTGATGCAGATGCTGTTTACCCTGATTTGATCATTACACAATGTATACATGTAGCAAAACGTCACATCGTATCCCATAAATATGTACAATTATTATGTGTCAGTTAAAAAAGAGAGAAGTAGAACTGTCCTTATTCATAGACAATGGAATTGTTTACATAGGAAATCTTAAGGAATCCACACACCAAAATCCCTACAGAATCTAATTTATGAATTTGCCAAAGTACAGATTATAAAGTCAATATACAAAATGCAAATTGACATCTATATAATAGCAACAAACAATTGGAAAGTGAAATCACAAGCATAATCCAGACTTCAAGACATGATAGATAGATGCTAGATAATAGACCATGGATGATGGATAATAGATATATAGATAAAAGATATTACAGAACAGGGGGGAAGAGACCACAGAAATGCATATGAACCTTTCCCCCATGAACAGAACAATTTCTGTTTCATCCTAGTTTTTGGCATCATAATAAATGATATCTCTGTCTAGCCGGTTGCTCAAGCCAGAAACCTGGAAGTCATTCCAAACCCTCCCTCTCCTTCAAGCATCTCATCCAAACAGTCACCGGGTTCTATTCATTCTTCCTCTAAAGACAGCTTTGATCTGTCCACTTCTCTCCCTCTGGATTGCAATCATCCTGGTCTGAGCCATTGTCATTTCTCACTGGGACTGCCTCCTAAATTCTTTCCCCCAAATCCAATGCATTTCCCACAGAGCAATCATAATGATCTTTTTAGAAAGAAAACTGGACAATGCCTCCTTCTGCTTAACACCCTTCAAAGGCTGCCAGAGAGAAAGGGGGAGATATCCCCCAGCTCTTCCCTTCCTCCCAACTCCAAGATCCTGTCAGTGCCTCCCGTTGATGGAAACCTGTCAGGGCCAGTGGATGAGGGACTATGGAGGGCACATCCTGCAGCGATCAGCCTCCCTCTCCCCGGCACAGCCCTGAGATATGACATATCAGTGCAGGCAGGGAATGGATCTGAAGGTGGACAGGCCAGGGATCTACTTTAGCTTCAAAGGTCAGGGGAGTCCTCTCAGGAGGAGATGTCAAACTGAGCCCTGAAGGATGAGAGAGCAGCAGCTATAGGAAGAATGTGTGGTGCATGCTCCAGGTAGAGGGAACAGCTGGGCAAACACTTGTAGGCAGGAAAGAGGACTGTGCTGCACCTGGGGAAGTCGGAGGAGGGCGGTGTGTCTGTGCGTGGTGAGTGAAGCCAGAGAGAAAGCGTGGGGCTATGATGTTGGCCTCACACACCATGCTGTAGAGTCTGGGCTCAACTGTAAGTGGGCAGCCTGATAAACACCTATTTGGGGGAGACCCTTTCTGGCTGCTGTGTGGAGCGTGGCATGGCCCTGGGTCATGGGTGGATGTAGGGAGATCAGGGGCAGGTGGTTGTAGCCATCCAGGCCAGGAGGTGCAGTGGAGATAGAGAGAACTGGATGGACTCCGAGTGTGTTTCCTTTCCTCTTGACTCAGTGAGGGCCAGAAGGTGTCCTAGTCTGAGGACACCTTCCCTCCTGGGCCTTGTTCCTTGATTGCTGAGGCTCTTCCTCTTCATCCTGAGAGCTGCTGGGGCAGCTTTTGGCCCTAAACCTTCTCTGACTCATTGCTCCTGATTGTCTCTTCCTGCAGAAATTGGGGCAAAATTCACCAAGGGCCGGAGACCATTCCCATTGACTGTGCATAAAGTAGTGGACTTGGAGGAGGGATAGAGAGAGCACCAAGGAGGGTGTTGTCTCCCACCCTGGCCCTTAATTCACTCATTTCCTTCAATTCCTGCATAAACTTCCTGTTTTCCACCACGTTTCTTCTTCTCTTTGAGGGGCTGGTCAGAGGGAATAGGCTCCCTTCCAGCTCGACGTGTGTGTGTGTAACTTGCACACCAAAGGCAAGGTCACCAGTGGCTAAGACTGACAGCCATGTGGACTCAGTTGCATACTATGGACATTTCCAGGCTTTTTTTTTTTGGATTCATCCCTGTTCTAAGTACTACTGAGAATAGAAATTAATCTCAATACAGGTTCTCACTTTTGCACTTTATTTGGGAGAACAAGCCCTTTATTCATTCAGCAAACAACAAAGTCTTTTCTGTCTAGAAAGGCGTCCTGCCCCACTGCTGCCAGTGAACTCTCACTTCTTGGTGGCTCTAATAGCAGGAATTATCCTAAGGAACCTCGAGGCTGTATTAGACCGGTGAGTGGAGAGACAAATATTTTTCAGTGAAAAATTAGAATCCTACCCTAATCTGATGTAATTCCTCCATGCAATTCTCCTTAGAGCATTCCCAAGTGGCTGGCCACGCACCTTCAGCTTTCCCACCTGCAATGTCAGGCTTGCTGTCTGCCAGAGTTACTCATTCCGTGGTTGGGCAGCTCTGTCAGGAAGTTCCGTCTTATACTGAGCAGTACTTCCTCTCTGTAGTGTGATTTTCTGTCTTCTCAGCTGACTCAGAACAAACCATTGACTCCTGGGCATGAAGTCCTGATGGGAAGGTTGCTCTCACGTGCCTTCTGAACGTTTTCTTGGCTCAGCCCCCATTTCCTCCAATTCTCCCTCCTATGGCTTAGGCTTGGGTTCCCTCACCATCCAGGGGGCTTCCTGTGGACAGGCTCGCTGTGATGGGGTCAGAGCCCAGAAGCAAACATAGTACCCCTGTGGGGATGGGTTCTTACCTGAGTTCCCCGAGGTCATCAACCCTTTCCCTGGGGCACGCTGCTTCTGCTGCTTAACCCTCTCTGTACCTCACTTTCCTGATCCATCAAAGACGAATAAAAACAGTACTTACCTCTTAGTGTTGCTAGAGGATTAAAACAGATAATCCACCACAGTACTTAACTCACTGACAAAATGTAGTTAATCGACTTAGTCCGGGTCCCTCTGGAGCCTGAGACACAGATGAGGGCACGAAATTTATTTGGGTAAGAGAAGACAGGGAGTAGAAATGGGGGCTGGGAGGTTCACATATGGGTTTTGGGAAGACAGAAGAAGGAAGGAGGGAAAGCCAGTACAAGGGACGTTCTTGAGTTGGGAACACTGTTGGCGACTGGAGCTCAATCCTGCTAGGATCCTCTGCAAAGCAGTGTATCTCAGAATTGTCCACCCGAAGGATGAAGAGGGGGGTGTTTATCGTTGCCCATTGGGCAAAGATGGCCTTCTCATGTGTTTACTTCCTCACACTTTCTGACTACATATGGAAGTGCCAGCAGGTTTCCAAAATGTCCCACATCGAGAAATCCAAGAAGCCCTCAAAAGCAAGAGACACAAGGTGCCATCAGGGTACACTTGCATAAGGACGGTTGTCCCAAGAAAAGCTGGAGTAGAAGGTAGGCTACAAAGATGTGAAGTTGGGTCTAAGGGCTGTCTAAAACATAGTGTTCAATAAATCTTTGGTATTTTTCTCTTTATTATTATCATTACTACCATCATCAAAATTTATGCAATTCCAAGGTCACATTCACTCTTCACCAGCCACATGCTGGTCCTGGTCATTCTGTTGGCACAATACTACATTTTCCCAATGACGTCAAAGCTGCACATAGTGCACAGTGACCTTTAATTTCTATCAGTACCAATTTCGTACAATTGCACACTCAGCAAAACATTCTGATGTCCCTCTCCTGCAGACTTCTTCATGACACCAAGGTATCCTGTGCTTAGTGACTGAATCCAAATTTCCTAATCTTTACGTTAGGGGTGGAAGGAGGGTGGTATCATAGAGCCTTTTTCCAAGTTGGTGAAAAGGGCATTTCAAAGGCATTTGGATGGTGGAATTGTGGGGTAGTTTGCCCCAAAGGAATATGGGGCACCCTCCACTTGCCAATGGTCCCTAGAGGACACAGAAGTGGTCTGTGATAGTCTTTTTGGGGCATGGAGAGAATGAATGATAGGCATTGGCTCTGCAGCTGCATAGGTGGACACCATGGGACAGAGTCACACTGTCAGGGAGGGTGCTGGACACACTGCCCACTAGCTGACATACCCAGAGGCAGGTCACACCCTCCTCAATGCCAGGTGTGAAATGCGAGAACAAGTAAGAGAACAGACCACACCCAATCTTCCCTACTTCAGGTCTCCGTGACCAAAGCCTGGCCTACAATGAGGAAGGGGAAATCTAAAGTTGCAATCTAGACCTGAAGCACACAAAGCATCCAGGATTGCCAAAGGCATGCTTTAAAGAGGGGAGGGGAGATTTGACAAAGCACAACGGAAGGCAGAGACTGGGGGAAAGCCTCTTTGTGTGTGTGCCCTGCAGAGTTCAGACAGTTCAATGAACCGATTACATCTGTGGAGCCGAGGGCTAGAGGGTCACTGCTGCAGGGCCAATTCACGACAAGCCTCCACCTCGGGCTTACAAAGCAATCTGCATAGTGGTAAAGTTTGGGGCAGCCTTCCTGTCCAAATCAGAACATTGGGTTTAATTGTCCTCATTCCTTCCCTGGAAATGATGCTGAATAAGAATCAGATGGAGCTGCTGTCTTCTACTTTTCTACAATTTCACCCAGGAAGGCGACTGTCCAGGGCAGGGTAATTACCCCTGGCCTTCCCATCTGTGCTGGAGAGGAAGGCTGGCACTCAGCCACGGGTGCTCCGATCTGTGCTCCAGGCAAAGGAGCTCCTGACAAGCAAACTGACAATTCCATTGCTCTCACGCCAGCAAGAGGCACAACTTTAATTAAATGGGGTTGCTTAAAACTGCAGCAGAAGAGCTGGGCTCAGTCAGCTTCTTCTTCTATGACATCACCCTGCTTGCGGGTGTTCTTTCTCTTTTCCTCAGGACTAATCTTCCCTTGGAAGCTGCCTTTCTGTGACTTCAGACCACTGAGATTTCTTTAACTTCTGTCTTTAAAGCCTTTGCAAAAGTAAACTCTGAGGCCAGGGCTGGTGGGGGTATAGACAGAAAAGAGCTTCCTCTCTGTGGGTCACCTCTTTGGGAAGAGTGAATTCTTTCTGAACCCTCTCCTGCCCAGCCCCTACCCCTGATTGGTTGTGCATGTTTAATAAGAGTAGCACAAGTGAACTCCCAAGTGAGCACTGTATGTTGTCTAAGAGGTAACCAATTTGATCACATTCTATAGGTGTGGATGCGATCTATGGAGAAAGTAAGCCATGTCTCTCAGTAACCATACTGCCACAGGGCCTGGAGAGTCCCTTAAGCACCGAGCTGAGGGGCAAGCTTGGTTCCTTATGACCTTGGGGAGCTCAGTCCCAGGCTGCTTTCTTAACACAATGCTGCAAGCGGGAAGGGACAGAGGGCTGGGAGGAAGACACAGTCACATTTCCATACAGTTTGGCCAAGTTGCAGTTGTCTGACCTGCTGGGGGTCACGGCCAGGCTCTCCTTCTGCATTGCTGTCCACTGCCTGCTAGAACCAAGGCCAGCCTTTATTTATTTCTGTATCTAGTCTTTTTACAAGGGGATCTCTCTTTGCTTCAAGTTGGGGACGTTTTCTCCTTTTAAGTAGGTTATTGTAATTCTGCTCTGGCTTTTTGAAGTTGATCTTTTGTAAGCTGCCATATTTAAAGGAAGTAGAAAGAAAACCTGAATAAATAAT